>NC_068361.1:74066820-74081820 GCF_020536995.1 Dreissena polymorpha | reverse complement strand
AATTTATGAACGATATTTAAACAGTTAACTATGTCTTTTAACGCGATGCAACATAAAGAGAAATCTATTTTTTTAATGAGAACGCTTAAAATTTATTTTATTTTCAAAATGAAACTCACATAAATGACATTAATGTATATTCAATTATACCCCAAAACATACCATAGCAATTTATTGTGAGGAAGGAATTGATCGTTTTCCCCATAATATCAATAGGCACATGATAAAGAGATAATATTTGCAATAGGGCAAAATATCATTGACACGCACATTGGAAATCATTGGAATTTAAGTTTATAAAATAACGACATATCAGTTGATTTAAGAATGTAATGACGCACACGGAAGTTAAGTTTATAAAATAACGACATTTCAGTTGATTTAAGAATGTAATGACGAATACGGAAGTAAAAATGAAAAAAGAAACAGCCAATCATATGTATCTTTGTATTGAATGGGAATTTTACAGTGTACATCAGCCCAAGTATTTCTTACAGCCCATTGACCATGCCTTGGTCGTTCCATTGTCATACATGTACCCAATGATTAAAGCGTGTGGTCTAAGGTTTCATCTTTACGAAACCAATAAATCGCTTTATTGACAGCAATAAGCTTTCTGTATACTTGTATCTTATCTTTTTAACCTTTTTATTTTGTCTGCCAAAAAGCATTATTCGATTTGCATCGGGTATATACACAAATGAACAATTATTTTTTACCCAAAGTCTGAAGCTGTTGGTACGATCAGACATATATCGCGATGATTAAAGAACAGGCAACGTTCATAAGTTATAGATAATAACAAAAAACTTATGCTATAAATGTGTACCCGCCACTTTTTTGCACATAGGTAATGCGCATTGTACGGATATACGACTTGTAAAAAATACCATTATTATTCATGCTGGCTAGAAAAGTGGGATTAATTTTAGAACTTTTTAATCTTGAAATATTTTTGACGAGGAGTATAAAGAATGCATTCAGGGCAATTATTCGTTCTTCTTGCGACGCTATCGTTCGTTAATGGATCAAACAACCTAAACAATACATCTTCAACGCTAGTTGAACCAGACAATTACACGGACAGCGTGCTTGTTGAATACGACGGAACTGTTGAAGAGGCTAAAGAGTTTGGAAACAACAACAATCTACAGTTCCTGCGACATGTAAGGTGTAACTCAACGTGTTCGCATACTCTATGTTAATCTATTGTATTAATGAAAATGCTCGCTCTTTGTTATCGAAAAAAAGACATATTTACATAATTTGAACTTTTTAATGGGTAATGAATTTAAAATAGATATACGGTGTTAAAATAATTGACGGTTTGTTATGATAGCTAATAAAACGTGTTTGCAGAAGTCCGACGAATATGCCTTTGTGTTTATGGTCGTTTTATTTTCAATTAGATATAGGCATCCACCAGTGGTCTATAGCAAACTTGTACTAAATACCATTTGATACTTATTATATGAATGTGCTGACATATACTATCAAAGATTTAATTTGAAGTTAAAGTTGAGCAAACAACCCATCTATTTTTTCAAACTGGGGCATTGAATATTACAACGTGAATTAAATAAGTATGTTTAAATTGTGTCAAAATGACGTTGACATGTACCCTGCCGGTACACTTCGCAGATTTCATCAATATGTGCCAATTACGGTATATGCATATTGTAACTGCGGCGCTTAATCATCATTTGTTAACATATTTATGCGATTTAAAATTTTAAAGAACAAACATATAGATGTTTTATGTTAATTATTCTTTGAGTCGCTTTATAAGCGCCGGTTTGCCGATGTTTGCGTTTGATTCATTACAATAAGTGCAAAAAGCAAACTGAAATGATTCTAAAAAATTATGTTCATGATGACGACGACGACGACGATGCTGCTGCGTCTGCTGCTGCTGACGATGATAATAATCATCGTAACATGGTAAAACATTGTAAATCTGTTATTTCTTGATACTTTTCAGGTTGTTAGTAATTTCTACGAGTTCAGAGTGGTTGGTGCCAAGCAAAGGTCCACTTCTCCCATGGAAATCGATGTTGAGAAAATTAAAGAACGCGACAATAAGGTGACTTAATTTGTTATGTTAACTGTATGTAAACTGTCTTGTTCGTTTACTTTGTTGTGATGCCGTTCTAACGCTTTTTCTTCATATTAATGCGTTCAGTTCTTTCCTGGCTTAGTTGATTTAGCGGAAAAGCATTTAACAAAATACAATTTGGGAACGAACAGACATTTGGGAATGAACAAAAAGGTGGGCACGAAAAAAGTTGGGTACGAAAAAAAAATTGGGTACGAACAAATTTTGGGCACGAACACAATTTTTTGTACGAACAAAAATTGGGTACGAAGCATGTTTTGGGTACGACACAAATTTTGGGTACGAAAAAAGTTGGGTACGGAAAAAAAATTGGGTAAGAAAAAAAAAATCGGGTACGAAAAAAAAAATAGGTACGAACAAAAATTTGGGTACGAACATAAATTGGTACGAAAACAAAATTGGGTACGAAAATTTTTTTCGCACAAAAAATGTGGGTACGAATTTTTTTTGGGTACGAACAAAATGGGTACGAAAAATAATGGATACGAAAATTGGTACGAAAACAAATTTGGGGGAACGGGGAAGTAGCACCCGTGGACCTCTCGATTTGAAAGAGGACGGGTACCAAGCTGCCTTTACCTTTATCAATGGCCCTGGGGTGGGTAATGTGGAGACGGATGGTCGAGAAAGACCGTGTTGTCATAAGAGATGTTCAGTATATTAATTTGAAGTCAATTGGTGAATAAATGAAGAAGTAATGTTAAAACAAAATTTTCGGTGGGCGTGGTCGGGCACTATCTCCTCCTACATTATTAGCACTAGAACCGTGAAACTTACACACATGGTAGCGATTAGCATATGTGAGACGCTGCACTCTTTGGAATTTTGATAAGACCCCTGGGTCAAAAGGTATTATCATGTGCGTCGCATGTTGTTAGTAAAATATTTTTTTTTATATCTATTTTACCCATAACTTTTGACCCAGGGTGTGATTTGACCAAATTCCAAATAGTGCACCGTCGCACATATAGCTACCATGTGTGTAAGTTTCAAGGTTCAAGTGCATATAGTGTAGGAGGAGATAGTGGCCAGGACAGACGGACAGAAAGCGGCGATCAATACAATATCCCCAGGCTTTTAAAAGCGTGGGAATAACTAAACATTATCGATTTTGAGCTTTTTAATACAAATACACAATGTCACCAAAATGCATTGTTAAAGTCTATCGGACCATCGTTAGAAACCCAGACTTTGATTAACTGCCAAGCTTCATGTAATTAAATTGTCACTTCTAAATTGGTTGATTGTTTATTTTAGTATTTCAACATCAGTACAATGTCAAGACAGACAGACGGACGGACGGACAGACGGACAGACGGACCGACCGTCCGACCGACGGACAGACCGACCGACAGACCGACGGACGGACGGACGGACAGACGGACAGACAGACCGACCGACAGACCGACGGACGGACGGACTGGCGGACAGACAGACAGACAGACAGACAGACAGACAGACAGACAGACAGACAGACAGACAGACAGACAGACAGACAGACAGACAGACAGACAGACGGACGGACGGACGGACGGACGGACGGACGGATGGACGGACGGACGGACGGACGGACGGACGAACGGACGGACGGACGAACGGACGGACGGACGGACATACAGACAGATAGATAAAGATATTTTTTATTTTTATTTTAAGGTGACGAGTTTGGAGCAGCAAAAAGTCCGGTTTATGCAGAAAAAATCCGTTCTCCTTGAGAGAATATTAAGCAATGGCACAGAAATGTTTAATCAGCGATCTCGAAGAGCCATCACTGTCAACGATGCTCAGTGGTCAAAGCAATGGCATTTAGTGAGTACCCTCTAACAAAATTTAACGCATCAGTCCAAGAAAAAAACGAAAGATTTATTTAACCCATATCCGTTTTCTTGAAAGAAACGATGGAAAGGACGTTTATTTTAGTGAAAACGCATGAATGCAATAAATTTCGTTCAATGTTGTTTAACCCATTGTGTGCACATAAAATATTAACTCAAAGCATTGGACAAACACAGTAAGTGTAGACTTTAATTGCTTACAGTCTAATATATTATGCCAATTTTTTGGTAATTGTAATGGAGATTATTTTGAAAGAATACTATTCTGTGTTATTCTGTATATCTTTTTTGCGTTGTTATGGGGTGTTAAAGAACGGTAAATTTGTTCTATATATATATACAAGAAGTGACAATTAGTGGATGATTGCTTATAATATTGTTCATATATGATGTTTAGGTTGATATCGGAATGTTGCTTTGACGTCTCTTGCGAAAGGAACGTAACAATATTAAATCTTTCCATCTAACTCTTTTTATTTTAAATGTTGCATGTTTTAAATTGTCATGTACGTGGAACAGTACCAAAAATGTCCGTTAGCGAAAAACAATGTACAAATAGGTCATCACTATACTATAACATGTTATCAAAGTTTCATACGGATATTTTCTGTTCAATTACTATCTTCCATACCACATCTTGCGTCGAAATTTTGCAATTGCTATGAGGAATACTGACTTTACAATGGGTTTGCTTTTACGAAATATTATGAGAAATATTCGTTGATTCAAAGTATCGATGTTCCTTTCATATATTTTGTTATTTTTTGTATAAAAAGGATAGTGCGTTAACAAAACAGGCTTACTACCGTATAATAACTTTTTTCAAAAACCAGAAAGGCCACATGTTATCTTAACAAGAATAAATTACAAGTCACCTAACCGATAATTACCACGAGTTTATAGATTTACGAATGCATCCTACTTCAGACACTTTTAACTAATAAACATTTTGTCTGGACGGCGATCGCTCCGCATATTTAGTCACGTGTCAAAGCGGTTGGAAGAACTCGACAATCTCACACCAAAGTTGCGTCTATATGCTTAGATTTCGAGACATCCCCGATGATGTTTTGGATGTTGTTCACCTCTTATACCACTATTTAAGTTGTTAATTATCATGCATGTATTATGCAAAATGCAAAAACAAAACAAAGTTTACATCGCGCGGTTTCGGTAAGTACAACTCGCTCAAAGCTTTGCGAGGGTACCAAGAAGAGTTTCTACTTGCAATGTGCAATGGGGATATTAGTAATAAATAAACCGATAGCACCTGGATTCCAGATATACCGAAATAAGTCAACCAATATTGAGATAAGAGTTTGATTGAAATATTAATTCCAGTTCTCGTGTAATTAAATGTTAAACATCAATTTTAGAAAACAAAAGTCAACATTTTGCCCATTGTGACTCTCATGACGCATACATTCTCTTAACCCTTTGCATGCTGGGAAATTTGTCGTCTGCTAAAATGTTGTCTGCTGAATTTCTAAAATTAGCATTTTTTAGATTTTTTTTCAAAGAATACTATCAGAATAGCAAACAGTTTGGATCCTGATGAGACGCCACGTTCTGTGGCGTCTCATCTGGATCCAAACTGTTTGCAAAGGCCTTCAAAATTCGGTTCCAGCACTAAAAGAGTTAAAGAGCTTTCTAAGCTGAGTGCATTTTATGAATACAAAATATGGGTAATGTGATATTTATGACAGAACATGACACTTGTCACTGTTGTTCACGATCTTTTATCGGCCCATTTTAGATGAGAAGAAACCGATTTCTTCCAAGCTTGCCATTGTATTCTCAAGTTCTCAAACATTTCGTAGTAAACATCAATGCGATCCCTACGTTCAGGTCGAGAAAATAGAATAATGAGTTCCGTTTACTGAAAACATTTCTTCAAGCAAACCAAGATGCTTTTTGGAGAGTATATCCTTGCATATTTCAATCAATTTGTATTGTGTAATCTTAAGCTTAGGAATTGTTTAAGTCTACTACCATCTTCAAAAAATATCGGGTATGTAGTCTAGGGCTGGTATTCATAAAGCTCCTAAGGGTCAACTTAAGAAAATTCCTTAAATAATTAAAAAATCCTTAAGTCTTTTGCTCTTTCATTTTGGTGTCATTTTTAAATAAATTGATTTTTTAAAGTAAATTTTGCATAGATGAACAGTATTTTGGCATTACAAAACTGAAATCATTAGAATTTCGATAAAAAAAATGAAATTTAAAATGTTTCCTTAAATCCAGCTTATGTATAAACTTGCCTAAGGAGCTTTATGAATACCAGCCCTGGTTGACTTTTGTTCGTTAAGTTGTTTTACCATACACGGGGGGGGGGGGGAGAATAATTCCCACTTAAATAAGTATTTGCAATGAAAACTTTAAATCTCTTTTTAAAATTGCTTTAGTAAACTTTGGTCTATCTAATTTTCATCTAGCAATAGTATCTAACAAAGATAATGGTGGGCATAAACAGTAGCATAGGTCGGATTTATTATATGTTTACTTAGCAATATTATCGATCATGTTTCATGAGTGGCATTAAAAGTGAAGATCAGGTAAATTTAAACTTGATTCCTCAATATTATTGCACAAGGTGTATGGTCGACAAAAGACATAGTGTCGCTCGGGTAAGAAGAAACAAACAACTGTTTACGTCTCATACATATGATGCGTCAGAAAAGTAACAGTTAACTCGAATAGGATTTGTTTCGTCTCCTTATAACTTACTTATATTTATTATGTACCGTTTACGTTGTGTAATCGAATACGACGGGATAAATGAGTTTTATTTACGATATATCGAGATTACCATCAGTTTTTCTTTATATTGAACGGGCGTCCTTTTAAAATGGATTGACATATTTTCCGTGTACATGGTCGAATGCGATTACACGTATATCAAATAATAAAACATATTGTTCATGCGTTTTTATTTTCCACAGTGTCAAGAAAGTAGTTTAAATAAGAAGAATTCTAATTTAATTGTTTTCAGCAAACTAGCCAAAGCCCATCCATGGGGGTTCAAAACGCATGGCAAAAGGGATTCAGCGGAAGTGGTATTACAATAGCGATAGTTGACGACGGTATCGATACTTCTCACAGCGACTTCAAATATGTATGTTGTAACATACCTGCTTCGTTATTTAAACGAAAACGTGTTTTTCATTGAATACGTTTGTTTATATACGTTAGTTAAGTGTGTACTATGCATCACAACAAGATAGCTTACATCATGCATAGCGTACTAAATGATATTTTTTCATTAAAATACGAAATGGTTGGTGTATTTTAGGATATGATTCCTATCCAGTTACCCGATATAGTGCGTAACCGGGTTTTAGATTGCCAAATGAGAAGGATATTTGACAACAATGTTTTAGTCAGCTTGTCTGTTGAGAAGGGTATTCACGGATCTGGTTTGAATATGTTTGTACGATATCAGTAGTATTGACTATTATTTTAAAGTTAACGCAACCTTTTCTATTTCTAGGATGCTTCCCTCAGCTACAACTTCATTCACGACATCGCTGATCCCAACCACGTTCTTGAAGAAGATGGGTAAAATCCAGATTGCAATTTGTCACCAGGACTGATTTTAATGATCGTCCGATATTGGGCCATGGGAACATTTTCCTTACTTATTAATGAATATAATCGTTTCAATACACCAATGCGCAATGAGCAGCCCTATTGCCAATATTAAGTCAAAACGCCTATACCGTAGATGAACTTATTTCGGAAAAGGGAATAAAACTCTAAATTAAAAAATTCGAAGATTCCTTAAAAACCTCTTATATTATCGATATAAATATATCATTTGTATATTAGCTACTTTCTATAATTTGACTGTTATACAGCTCATAAATGTGATGACGTCTAATCCTTAATGAATATATTAAGCCGATTTGGCGGAACCTTTATTAATTTGATACTGTTTCTTAACCTGAGAGGTAAAAAGTAGATCTTGCGACTTTTTTGAAGGCCGAAGTACAACATTTAGTATGTTGAATTTTGGACTACACACAACCGACATACACCATTGAAATAGTTCCTGTCTAGGCTGCTGTCCATCTAACGACCTCATGACTTAAATTAAATAGGACCACCTTTAGAATTTCCTCTGTTCCAGACATGGCACAAGTTGCGCCGGTGTCGCAGCCGCATTGAAGAACACAGAATGCATTATTGGAACAGCTTACGAGGCAACAATAGCTGGTAGGAATGCTCTTCATAAACTATGTTTGAAATATGTAGTTTTCAATTAGGCATATAAGGCTTAACGGCCTAATTAAATCTCTTTTTGTATTTGACCCATCTATTTATTGAATGCGAATGAGATTTACACGCATACAAACTCGCACTTCACAGTACTTGTTCGCACTTCTTTCCATGTCCGCATTTGATGAATGTTTTCTAAGGGTACAATGTATGACATTATGTCGTTTAAATGTAGAAAGTTTTGAGACTACTATGTACGTGTGCTGTTCTATAGAAAGATGTTTTATAGCATGAGTCCATCTTGTCTTAACATTAATCGAAATACAATATTTAAAGGCAAAATATGTCTTTGTTTATAAGGTCCAATTTCTTAGTCTGGTTATTATAAGTCGATGTTGAAGTATTCTTTGTAATCTGAGTATGAATTCAAGTGAAGAGGATTAAGTTATTAATCAGAATGATAACACAATAACAGAACACACTACAAAACACGATTATGACCTATTTGTTGAAATGTAGGCCTACGATTAATTGATTCAACGATCGGAGCGACAATGGCAGATGAAGCCGCGGCCTTAAACTATAAGCTATCTGACATCGACATCTACAGCAACAGCTGGGGTCCGTCCGACAATGGACAAAGCGTTGCACCATTGCCAAGCGTCGTAAACGCAGCATTCAAGGAAGGCGTGGAAAAAGTAAAAACCTTATACCATGTTTGGGCAAACCTCAAGCAAAATTCAAAATATCAGGGAAGCTGCAATCGGCCCCATGTTAGACCCTCACCAAAATATCTATATTTTTCCAAATATTTATTTAAAAATTAGAGATGCTTTTTGTATAGAATCATAAAACTAGTAAATAGGATAAATAAATTATAACAACTTCTCTACGTCTTGACTATCTTTCCAGACTCTTTCCAGACGTATACATTTTAGAGACTCTTGCTACCTGTTATGTCGATATATATTGTTTCCCGAATATGTCACAAAAGATGCGTTAGAAGGTGGTTATTCTTAAGAAACTCCCCGATTTTAAACCATCCAAATATCATCCTATTTAACAAGCAGATCAAAATACTGGCCGATACGGCTCTGCAGGAAAGCGTAGGCAACCATGAAATAATCAAATAAGGAATTATACAATCCAGTTTACTTCTAAGTTCAAGAGTTTAAGGTTAAGAGTTGAACACTTATTACCGGTAAGTATTGTATTGAATGAATTATAAATAAATATAAATATAAAAATACAAATCAATTAATATAATAAATAAATAAATATATCACTCTATACGTTTTGCATGAACCTTTCCAAGGCGGTGAGTCCAGAATTAATTATGTTGATGTATTTGCTTATGAAAACATATTGTGTTCTGTTAATGCTGAACTATCCCTTTTGTGTTACAAATGCTCAGCTAAGTGTGCGGTGTTTTCCCACCTCAAAGAATTTATATTTCTGTCGTGTTGTATGTATTTCAGTTAATTTACAGGCAAATGGTCATGTAACTTGAATAAAAGACTAGCGGACACGAATTTATCTGCCGATAATTAACAGGGAGTTGCATTATTCCTATATATTTAATTCCTTCGTATCATAATTTCTAATCGTTTTTAAGAGACATAAACACATATCATGAAACATATCTTTAAATTATAGGGCCGTGGCGGCAAGGGCGCCATTTATGTTTGGGCTTCCGGCAACGGTGGTTATTTGGACGATTGTCAGGCGGATGGATATGCGAACAGCATTTACACTATTGCCATAGCAGCCGTTTCTAAATCCGGAAACGTTACGTCGTACTCGGAATATTGCACGGCCGTTATGGCGGCCGCATATAGTGGAGACAGTCGCTCAAATCAAAATAATCAGGACATCGTGAGTTATGATTGATAAAATGATTGAAATCGCCAGTTTAAAGGACAATGTACTGAATCAATATTTTAATTACGATGCATAACAATGAAACATAATTAACAGTTTTAATAATTTGATTTTCGCTAATGGACATGCGGCTTCGATCAAGGAAATAGTTTAAATTCTTAGAATGAGAACAGACCATAATTGCGTCTGGAATAGATATCTATCTAATCATATGAAGTCAACTTTAATTGAATATACGTCAGCTTCACAACAAACAGGTCGAAAAAGACATTCCCACATCGTAAACACAAACGTGTCCGATATACATTTGGCTCAGTTTGGTTTATAATTAAGTTCAAATGTTTCGTCTAGTTATATTACAAAAACGCGCAACGCGTATTGAAGGCTCATTCCGCTCGTTCAGGATTTGCATCGTTCCTAAATCATGCAGTCTTTCATAAGTTTTAATATGAATACATACTTATATCTTGTACATTTTTGCAAATGTAAATATTGTCAAATTGTGCATTATCAAATATACAACGTATTGTTATTTAAATCGGCGTGTTACGTTTTGTGGGTGTTAAAACCTTTTTGATTGCTTCAATAAGACAAAGTTACAGTTTCAAAATAAACACTTTTTAAGAACACTTACTTTAGAACATGTAAATATTTATCAAAATATACTTCAACATAACGTTTTGTGTTTCCATGTTTTAGACTACGACTGGTCCATCTAACACTTGTGTGAACAACTTCGATGGCACGTCTGCCGCTTGTCCCCTTGCGGCAGGAATCATAGCACTCACATTACAAGCAAAGTAAATATGACGTCATTATGACATTGTTTTGGATTATGAACATTTTAATAAAAATAGCTCTTACATGAAAGGCAAATTGTATACTAAACGTCATTATGGTGTTTTAACATAACACTTAAAGAAGGTATTCAGCGTCCTTGTGCTTGAGTAATGGTATATGTATTCAACGTTTACATAGTTAGAGAGTAAAATCTTGTTTTTAAACATACTAGGGGAACAAATACAATTTATCCCAAACTCAGCAAAGCATGCGTTAAACATGCGCATAGTCAGATTTGGCTCGGAATAAGTATGCAGTATCCACAAAGAAAATGTCATGCTGGTTGCAGAAGTAAATCATAGTTTTTTTTTAACTTAAAGTTGTCAAAGAAATCTTTTTTTTTCAAGTCAACCTGATTAAATGATTCCTTACCATGTTAAGGGATAATTGTTGTAACATTGTGAAGCACGAACTGGAAACTGTTCAAGTTAAACTAGAATATGTACGCGAGTTCCGAAATATTGCAAAATCCCCCCCCCCCCCCAAAAAAAAAAGTGCGATCTACCTTTCGAAACTTTTTTAGAAAGAAAAACACCGCCCTGTTTTGTTTTATAAAAAAGATTCACTTACTGACACAATCATACATGTTTAAACATGATTAAACATAAAAATAATTCCATACTATTAACGGCACGCCCGAAATGTGAAAGTCAGCGCAAAACTAAGAAGCTCTTCTTTCCTTTGATACGTGTGGAAAAAACCTACATATCTTCGTCTCTGTTACAGCGATCTGAACCATGATGATCTATCGTTACCGCTTATTTGAGCACTTGTGGTAGACTGTTTTGTGTAAGGATGTCTAAATAACTCAAAACCGAAGATCATACCCCTTTGCTACGACTCCATGTCGCTTGAAAAACTTCAATTTGTAACATTTGTCTAGATCGCCTACCCAGTTTTTAACGACAAATTGTGTACCCCAAATACACCAATCACTGGTTCACCCTAGGAAACGAACTGATAGCGTTTAAACAAGCCCCAGATTCTTATGCAATGAAGCTACAATAAAAAAGTTCAAACTACATGAAACTTCTTTTGTTAAGAATTGTTTGAGCCGTCTTAGTGCATTTTTTAACATTCGAAGAAATGTATCCCCATAATCCTTTTTGTGCTAAATATCGTTCAATCGTTCATAGATATAAGTCTTCTTTTCCAAATGAAATATGCCCACTCGTCTCATCTTTATCTATACGTCGTGAAATTAGCGTGACTGTGGAATCAGACTTGCCGTCTAATCCTGCATTATATTATGAAGATTCTTTGCAAAATGTTAATCAAACTACATGGTTACATGATATATTTAATGACTTGAAATTAATCATGCAATATCAAAGCTTAAACAAGTTTGAAAACCTTTCGTAAGTGTCGATGATCTTTGTTAAAATAAAGTTCATAATATGTAGTTGATATACCATTTGCCGGACTTTGATTAGATTCTAAACGTTGTGAAAATGTATTCAAAACTCCGCACTGGCTCCTTGTTGTTTCAGTAACGCCCTCACGTGGAGAGATATTCAGCACATGATCGCAAAAACATCTGTAACAGATGGGCTGAATGACAAGTTCATTACTAACGGGTCTGGAAAAAACGGTACAGTTGTCCAATTTGACTCACCATTTAAAACTGACTCAGACTTCATATGGAACGCTTTGTATTTTTTACCAAATGGGGTAAAAACTATGACTTGCCGGGTTTTATCATGTTACAGCCTTCAATACGATTAACCTTACAATTAAAAGGGATCAACATGCATTAGTATATACGAAAAGATGTAATGAGGCAATACATTGAAAAGTATAAGGTTAATCTTTGAATAGCCCAATTATGTAGCAACGATAGAATAAACAACAATTTACTATCCAATAATAAGAAAGGTATTTAAATAACTCCGGTTAGGGGAATTGAACACGATCAGAAATTTCCAGATGACAGTCTCACATGCATTCATTATACCATGCACATAAATCTCAATAGTCTTTATTGATAGTTTGACTGCAGTTGGCCGAAATACCGAACCATTATCTTTATCTTAGCCCCCTTAAGAGGGTCAATCCAGAATGTCTTAAATATATGTATGTATCCAGAATACATATACACTGTACATATAATATAAAACAACTTTGGAAGCGAAAACTGAGGAGGTTCAAACTATAGGGACTGAACACAAAAGACTAATAACATTTGCGCGCATTGTAACGTTCGATAATATATCACGTCATATGCATACATTTGTGTGTGTGTGCACGTGTGTGTGTGTGCGCGGGTGTGTGTGTGTAGGTGTGTGTGTGTGTGTGTGTGTGTGTGTGCGTGCGTGTGTGTGCGTGTGTGTGTGTGCGTGTGTGTGTGTGTGTGTGTGTGTGTGTGTGTGTGTGTGTGTGTGTGTGTGTGTGTGTGTGTGTGTGTGTGTGTGTGTGTGTGTGTGTGTGTGTGTGTGTGTGTGTGTGTGTGTGTGTGTGTGTGTCTGTGCGCGTTTCCGTATATGTATGTTTTAAAAACTTAAAGACGTATTATTGGGTATAAATATCTAAAATATATTTACGTAGAAGCCCATAAACCCTCAAATTCAACGAATATTTCGTACATTATTTTTAAAAATGTTTCTTAAAGCAATAGCCACAATTTCAACGCTCGTTGTGGTCTGGTAACATAAATTTTACGAGATATGGCTGCATGTATTGCTATAAGTAACACGGATTTTTTATGGTTGAACTTTATTTTATGAAATTTTTTGCGAAATATTCGTTAAGTTTTAGAATGTATGTAACTTGACAGAATTACGGATATTAACTTTCAGTGAGTTCATATTTCGGCTTCGGCCTGATGAACGCAGAGAATATGGTAGATGCTGCCGTCAGTTGGAAAACAGTACCGCCTGCTATCTCGTGCTACAAATCCACGACAGTGTGGAAGTAAATAATTTACTTGGCAGTTGCTACTTATCCAGATGCGCGTGAACCTAAAACCATGATGTATACGATTTAGAAAACTGATTTCAATACTTGTATGACCGGGCACTTTCATCTAAAACTGTAAGGCCGACTATTTTGTAAAATAATACAAAATCCAGAACATTCTCAGTTAAAGATGTTAAGTATCATCATATTTCAGGGCAAACATAATTGGCAGCACGATCACAGATAGAGTAAACCTCAGCCCATGTAAAGTTCTCTACACGGAACACGTGACCATAAAGGTGACATTTCAGTCCACATACAGAGGAGATACAATTATATTTCTGAAATCGCCCAACGGCACTGAAGTGGTAGTTTTGAGGTAATCCATATATCTTTTTTATTTCATTTTTCAATGCCTGTGTCTGCTTTTGATATGTTTGTTTTACAGAAAATCCCTATTTAAAAATGTATATGAATTAAATTAAAAATGAAATATATAACATGCACGCTATCAAATGACCAATAAGTTTGCATATGGTGATCTGCATGTCAGTCTGAAATCTGATTTCGCTGTGTTTGAATACCGTGAATCAAAGCAAAGTCTCTTTATTAGAGGGTAACTAGCATGCAAGGCTCAATCAGGTAAAATAAACATTTATTTCATTTTTTTTCCTAATAAAAATCAGTTAATAAACATGCAATTTCAAACCGCTTTTTCACAAGATCATATCATTGTTTTAATATTTTTTTGTAGCAATCGGAACAATGACGACGACGCTAAAAAGCTTACTTGGAGCTTTATGACAGTCCATTTCTGGGGTGAAAGCGCCGCAGGCAATTGGACAATGACTCTTTTTGATCTCACCGAAAGTAATGGTAAGAATTCAGTGCCATAGTTGCGAGTTCAACTGTAAATGCACAATTACTGAAACATACACATTTGAGCGCGTTTGTATTTTTAATCACTGTCTTATTTGACTTGATTTATTTGCTTATTTTTTTCTCTTAATTGATGCTATATTGGCATTTAATTGGTTCAACGTTGGATTATATTGTAAATCACAAATAAACAAAGCCATACTTGAATATATACTATGCACATGTACCAGTTATGTACACATGTCCGACCGATGTATATGTTCATTATCATCTTAACTAGTCATAGCGAGTTAAACAAAATGACTCCTACTACAAATACTAATACTAATCATACTA
>NC_068361.1:74016820-74064320 GCF_020536995.1 Dreissena polymorpha | reverse complement strand
ACAATATACAACCTGAAAGAGGCCCAGGATACTTTAAAATTAACAACAGCATCTTATTGGATACACAATATCAAACACAAATAAAACAGGACAAATAATACAGTTCAAAATAATAAAGATGCAAACCCAAACACCTTATGGGAAGTAATTAAAGGAAATATACGTAACACAACAATTAGATACACATCATTTAAACGTAAAGAAACACACAAACTTGAAACTGAAACCATCAAAACCATTGAAACACTTGAAAAACAATTGCATCAAACAAACACAAAGGATACCACCGACATTGAAAATGAAATAACATTAAAAAAACAAATATTAGACGGAATTTATCATACACATCTCAATGGAATAATACTAAGAGCGCGTGCACAGCATGTTGAACACAATGAAAAAAATACAAAATACTTCGCAAACATTGAAAAACGTAGAAGTGAACAAAAAACTGTACACAAAATAGTAGTCAATGGCAAAGATATAACAAACATGACTCAAATACTAGAAGAACAACGTTTATTTTTCGAAACACTCTATAAACGAAAAAATGTTGAAAATAACACCCTTTTTAAAAATACACATCACGCTTTAAACCAAGAGGAAAAACAACTGTGCGACGGATTACTTAATGAATATGAATGTGGATTAGCCCTAAAAGATATGCAAAATAACAAAAGCCCAGGATCTGATGGCATCACAATCGAATTTTATAAAATATTCTGGAATGATATAAAAACACATCTAATTAATTCACTTAACTATTCATTTAACAACGAAAACTTAACTACGCTACAAAAACAAGGTATTATATCACTCATTCCAAAACCTGGAAAAAACTTAGAATCCTTATCAAACTGGCGCCCGATTAGTTTACTAAATAATGATTATAAAATTGCAACTAAAAGTATAGCAAACAGAATAAAAAAAATATTACCATCAATCATTTCAAAATCTCAATCTGGTTTCATAAAAGGACGTTACATTGGTGAAAACGTTCGTCTTATCCAAGAATGCATAAACTTTAACAATTCAAACAATCCTGGTCTTATATTCTTTGCAGATTTTGAAAAGGCATTCGATTCACTCGATCATTCATTTATGTTCTCTTGCTTAGAAAATATGAACTTTGGTGAAAGTCTCATTCAATGGGTTAAACTATTCTATACCGATATTAACAGTATAATCATTAACAATGGCTTCTTTTCAAATAGTTTTAACATCGAACGAGGGGTTCGACAAGGATGTCCACTCTCATCATCGCTATTCATTATTTGCATCGAGTATCTATCACATCACATCCAATCAAATAAACACATAAAAGGCATATCACTAGATCCTGATGAAGATATCAAACAGTCCCTATTTGCTGACGATGCAACTTATTTCTTAAACGACAATTACGATTCTTTCCATAACCTAATAGAGTCACTAACCATCTACGGAATGACATCGGGTCTTAAACTAAACAAAAGTAAATGTTTTGTGCTACGAGTAGGTAAATTAAAACAAAGTAATGTCGTATATAAAAAAGAAATGAAATTTAATTGGACATCCGATGAAACCACAACGTTAGGAATTACTTTCACAAATAATGAAAAGGATACAGTTCTTAAAAACATACTACCTAAATTACAGAATTTCAAAAACTGCTTAAAATCATGGCATCACCGTAAACTTACACTAATCGGAAAAAACACAGTATTGAAAACATTTGCACTTCCTAAACTAATTTATGTATTAACAGTTCTCCCAAATCCACCAAATGATGTTATTAACGATATAAAATCAGCAATATTTAATTTCATATGGGACGGTAAGCCTGATAAAATAAAACGAACTCAGTTAATTAAATCTGTAGAAAATGGAGGTATTCAATTAACGAACATTGACTCATTCTTGAATGCAATCAAATGCAGCTGGGTTAAAAGATACCTAGATAATACCAATACGAGTAATTGGAAATTATTCTACCAGAAAATCCTAAAACAATATGGTGACTCCTTACTCTTTGAATGTAACATCAGCAATACTATCTTACATGAAATTGCAAACAAAAACATATTTCTGTCTGATGTTCTATCAGCATGGAGTGATGTCACTCATAACCTAGAAACCAAAACCAGCAGTAAAACTATTTTATGGAACAATAAAGACATAACTTCAAACAATAAGACGTTTTTCTATAAAGATTGGTTTGAACGAAGCATTAAATATGTCGACCAATTATATGACTACAGAATCAAGGATTTCTACTCTTTTGATGATATATGCTACATATACGGAATACCTTCAAATAATTTTCTGAAGTACTACACACTAATCAAAAGCATACCCATGCATATTAAATCTGAAATCAATACAAATAATACACCATGTACTCAAACAACATTCGTAGAAAACATACTTGGAAGAAAAAACAAACCGAATAAAATATTTTACACACTGCAAATTAAAAAACCTACAGAAAACTCCAAAACCCAAAATAAATGGCAAGCCCTTTTCGGAGAACATGAACTTAATTGGAAACACATATTTACCATACCATATAAAGCAACTATTGAAAGCACACTGAGAAATTTTCAATATAAATACATCCATAGAATAATAGCTACAAATAAATATCTCTTTAAATGTAAATTATCTAACTCAAATCTGTGTGACTTCTGCGGTGAAAACATCGAAACTATAGAACATCTTTTTTGGGAGTGCAAACACATCCAGCCTATTTGGAATCAATTAGTATCTTTTCTTGAACAACAGCAACTAAACGTTAAACTATCTTTCTTAAATGTAAGTTTCGGAATTTACTCATTGAAATCAATAGACTGTAATAATATTGTGAATTTTATTCTTATATTGATGAAATATTTTATCTTTAACATGAAGTACAAAAAACAAGTACCAAATTTTAATTGTTTTGTCAATAGTCTTAAACTAAAAATCCAGATTGAGAAAAAAATAGCCCTCAGTAATGACACATTACAAATCTTTGAACAAAAAGGGAATCGGATTAAATTCTTATAATGTTTGTCCACTTATATACATTTCACTCTAATGTTAGTTTATATTTCTAAAATATTTTTGTATATAATTTTTTCCATCTTATAAGATCATTGTGAATATACAACAAAACACACAAGTCCAGTATGCTTTCTTCCGACTTTATACAACTCATCATTTTTCATAACTATTCTTCTGTTGTTCTTTTTTTTCTCTTTTAAAAGAAAGATCATTGTGAATATACAACAAAACACACAAGTCCAGTATGCTTTCTTCCGACTTTATACAACTCATCATTTTTCATAACTATTCTGCTGTTGTTCTTTTTTTTCTCTTTAAAAAAATATATATTAGCATATCTTGTATAACATGTCCAAACTTAATTGCTTTGTACAACCACTATGTTGTATGATAATATACATGTATACATTGTATGTATGATATTGAAAAAAAAAAAAAAAAAAAAAAAAAAAAAAAAACATTTTGTGAAGTACTCCCATGGTTATTTTCTTTATATGATTAGGCATAAAGTAGGCCATAAAGGTAAAGGCCTTGTGATTCATAAATAAAGCTTTCTTTTCCACGTGTTATTGTCACAGACAAGACCCTATTTATTTCGAAATCAGTAGCTCCGTATATATGTTATTGTAATAAGTGTTTGGTAAGTATAAACATCGATTTTGAGATTAATATGTTTAATATAAAGGGCACTTGTTTCAGTTATTTAAAATTAGTTTTGAACACACTTACAGAATTATGGTGCACACTGACTGATAATTTTTGTTTGAACTTTTTGAATAATGAGTACCTTGTCTTTGATAAACAAATCACATGTCCCATAACATCTCATGCACACGCTCATTGTAGAAATTAAGCATATTTTTTTTATTAACTTCAGAGTTTATTTACATAGTTTTCATTTACTTTTTTAAATTGTTTATGAACCGTTGTTGTTTATGAATCAATCGATTTCCATGTTCGTGATGAAAGATCTCTGATATAAGTTTTGACAATTGTTGACCATCATCTGTTCATGTCCATATTCCCAGGCTCAAAATCAATAAGGTGATTTACAAACGTGAACATATTGTTTAAGTAGCAGATCAAACATAATGACGAAGTTGCAACTTGCATGAAATAATTATTCTTATGAACATTTTGCCGACCTAATGGGACAACTTGCATTTAAAACAATCAAATTATATCTTTTCGTGAATTTGTATTGCATCAATCCATATACCATTGCTGTTTATTCCTCTGCAGTTAATTCAAGTGTAAATTCTCTTATGCGTTTTACTCTCCTCATGAACGGTTTCGGCTATAGTGTACTATCGACATGGATAGTAACTTGTACGGTGTGCTATCGACATGGATAGTAACTCGTGCGGTGTACTATCGACATGGATAGTAACTCGTGCGGTGTGTAATCGACATGGATAGTAACTCGAGCGGTGTACTATCGACATGGATAGTTACTCGTACTGTGTTTTATCCATTCGAGCAAAGAATTTTCGAATTATGTAAATGCATTTCGTAAATAAGAAACAGTTAACAACAAAAACATTATTTGCATTTTCCAGAGCACATGACAATGTTGTTTGTTTATCTGTTAAGTACTGTGGCTTTTACGCGGTGCTTTTCCAATTTTTTTAAATACAATAACTGTTCTGTTTATTAACGATGTTGATCTGTGTTTCACACATGTGTTCATGTATGCACAAAGTTTTGTTGTGTACATATGTAGTATGTGATGTAATTTGGAAATTACAATCGTTCTGTACTCACGACCATTTTGTACACCTTCGCCGCATCTTGCATCATGTTATGTGCACTTATCAATTTATCCTGTTATTACGTCATTTTATGCTTATATATTGCTCACAGAGTCCTCGTCTACGGACATTGGCCCTATTTTCGGAGTCGTCCTCGGCTCTGTCGTAGCCTCGTTATTTTTGGGATAGTGATTTACATCAGATGGCAGTCGATTGCTAAAATGAAGATACAACTCTCTGCCAACAAAGATGCCCAAAGCAGTGCTGGATTGACAAAACATTCTTTTTATTGACATATTGCTGTCTCTGTGGCAGTAATACTGGACGCTTATCCGTTACTTTGACTTGTGGCGCTTTTTTTAACTCATCTTGTACCACATTCCATCTTCCGCCAATCATAAACGCGTGATTATTGACTACATATTGCAGAAAACGGAATGGTACTGATTAACATTAAGCTCTTTT
Source organism: Dreissena polymorpha (assembly GCF_020536995.1). Taxonomy (NCBI): domain Eukaryota; kingdom Metazoa; phylum Mollusca; class Bivalvia; order Myida; family Dreissenidae; genus Dreissena; species Dreissena polymorpha. The sequence goes on along the minus strand of NC_068361.1, from coordinate 74,059,080 downwards.
GTCATTAACTGAAATTAAAAGTATTTTTTTAAAATATTAAATGTGAATTTGTACAAAACAGCTAGAAAATCAGTTGATTTGGACGTTTGTGCTGTGTGATTGTATTTTAGCACAAATGTTTCTCTGCGTGTGTCTGTTATTTGTGTAAAATAATTTTTTGCACAAACGCATTATCTTAAGGAATATTATTACTGGAAATGAATCCTTATATTTGATGTTAACCTAAACACACTTTAATGCTTAAGAGATGTTGCGGTTGTTTGATGAGTTAACGGTTGTTTATAAATGTAATTATTAATGTAGATTAAAATTCTTGTTTATGCCTATTATAAAAAAGTGTGATGTGTTGTGATTTGGTAAATACAGAGAAAAATGTATGTTGTCTTGTCATTATTTTTGCATAAATTACATCGTGTTCCCTTACCTGAATATTTGTATGATGACACAGGAACAAGAAAATTAATACCATTAAAAAGTAACTAGAATGTGCCCTGCTGATTACGGAAATAGCTTTCAGGATGCAGCTTGTTCTGGATGAAAGTTACTGCTTCAGTACCTCTACAACAATTGAAATGTTTTTAAAAAGTGAGATTGTTAATGTAGTGGAGCGATCGGGGAAAAATCGAAACGCTACGTGGGTGTGACAAAGTCCGCTAGCCATATTCAAAAGTTCAAATTTTTAGAAAAAGTATTATTAATGTTATTCGTTTTCCAAACCAACTTGTACTTAGTTTTAATAAACAATAACAACATGTGTTTTATTTTCTATTTTTGTACAAAGGCGTTTTCTGTAAAAAAGGTAGATCGGAAACCGTGTTAAGCTTATTCTGCTAATTATCTACTTGTTATTAAAATTCAGCCTTAAAAATAAACGTTATGTTTTCATACGTGATGGAAATGTCTTAGTACACCTCTTAATGTTTGTAAGATAGTTCATTTGAGGGAAAGAATAAATGCGCTTTCCGAACGCCGTGATATTAATGGATTAGTACTATTAGACGTTCACTTGCGTGCTGTAATTGCTGTTTTCCTTATTCGACGCGATGAATCGAATATATCTTTGAAAGCATGCGGGATCTCGAATTGCGCATACGGATTATAATACATAGGTTCTCCTCGTGTCATTTCATTACAATATTGGTGTCGTGTGGACCAAATAGGACTTGACATTGAGGTAATCGCCGGATCAGTACGAGAACAAATTGTGAATTTGTTGATAAACGTATCTGAAATAATCAAGACAAATAGAAATATAATGGCCTTTTTAAAATTACCTTTTTAAAATACGTATTTTGATATAATATTAGATTTCAAGGACGATTGCAAAATTAGGCCTGCACACACAGATTGTAATTGTAAGAAATATTTCATATATAACGGCCAAAACTACTTAACTTCATTTGACGCTATAAATAAAATACACTAGTTCAGCGCTATATCCACGTCAAACGGTCGTGGGTGAAAAGTACATTCACAGCCAGCACCTGAAAAAGGTTCAAGGACAGTCTCGCAGTCCAGTAGCAATGTCAGACCTATTAAAGGTCAATCCAAGGCAACAAAGGAAAGCTGGTTATGAACAGAACTGAAGAAACAGTTAGTAAGAAAAAGACGACATTGTGGAGTGAATCAGTGAAACACCCATGGCTACTATGAAAATCTATCTTCGAACCAACATAAGATATACGAATGTCCTCTAGGCATAGCAGGTCACATTTCTTGCCAGAGACGATTATGTTCTACCGGTTTGTATCGGTCGATCAACACGAGGAATGTGAGGTCGGCAAAATCGACCATCGGCGAGTCCGAAATATGCTCTTGTTGGCGAAAATATTGCGACCTTGGAGTTTTCACAGCGTGGCTTCTTCTTCTACAGCGTCCGCAGTGAGATATTACGATTAACTATTGGTTGGCTTCTTGCAAAATTATTTATTGAATTTTCTTTTGGATTCGCATTGTTATAAATGCGTATTTAGAGCAACTGAATGTTGCTAAGTATATAGTTTAACTTCTTCTGATATGAAACATATATTATACATAACATGTATTTGATGTTTGTTTTCTAGATTTAAGCCCTGTATTGTTATGACCTTATTGTAGTACTGCCATACATGCTACACGATAATGATAGGTTGCAAACCAATCTGCAGCATCCGAAGGGTATATAAATGCGTTCTACCCTGCGTTTAAGCGACATTTTTAACCCGAAACAATATGTTAATTCGTTTAATAAACATAAAAAGTAAGAACTAAATTATTGTATTATACTTATAATATTCAAGAGGGAATATATACTGAATTAATTTATTAATTATTAATACTGAATCGATATCAAAAACCAGATATGATCATAAGGTAAAATGAGTTTATTTATTCGAAAATCATATGCTAGAGTTTACTGCCAGCGTAAAACTAAAATTTACTATGACTGCCTAAATAGAACTTTTCTCGCTTATTGTACCAGTTTTTTAAAACGATAACAACTTAAGAACGTATAGAGCAGTGATGCCAAATACTTAGCAGAAGTTTATACATGTTCTTTGCGAAGGTTTGGCTTGAGGTACATGTATAGACACTTTCGTCCATTTGGGTACATAAGTCGCCGTGGCCTAGTAGATATGATAAATACCGAGCGACCGGAAGGTCACGGATTCGATCCGATCCCGATTATAAAAGCGTTCTTTAGACATCTTCAAAGATACTAAATCTTTCTGTGAATAAATAAACATATGAACAGTTTCAACCAATCGATTACCTCTATTGTAACAATCATATTGTAGCAATTGCGAATAAAAATTCCAAATTTAAGACTTGTTTAATCAACCCAGAATTGATTCTTTTTTACCAATAATTGACATATATTCAGCACAACTTCAATGTTAATTTGCTCCGTCGTAGAATCGGTTTTGTTCTTATCGCAACTGATCTCGTAATGTGTTCCTAAAAGTAATTGCAGTGTACGCTCTCATAGTGTAGCTGATAGGTTCAATCATGATGAAGCCCATTTGTTACGTGTACTCAATAGTAACATAACACACAAGTGGTCGATGACGTTTCAACATCGTCGTGTTGATAAGCCAGTCAACAATTAGAACATCTACATTCTAAGCAATCACTGTATATACCGTTACACTTTCAATAATCATTAAAAAAGAAGAGTCGCATACGCGACAATGGTAGGTTTTGTCGACAAAATAATCATACAACATACAACTTGTGTTAGCTACCTCACAGACGCACAAATAAGCACACTACGTTTTAATTTACGTATCAATGCAAACACATTCATTTCTATACATAATATTTCACGTACAAAACGTTTTATATTGCAAAATCGATTTCATAGTCATGGCGTGTGACTTCCTTTAATAATTTAAAAATATTAATATTTTTTCTTCAGTGAAGTATGTCGTTTAAAGAAAATGTTGAGTCGCTGAACATGTACGCAGAACAGTATATTGCTCATATGGTTTGTGCTTGACACACGTGAAGAAATAATGATGTAATGCTAAATAGCCTGTCTGAAACATCCAGTACTATTTTAGTCAATAGACATTTGGTGGCTTGTTTTTTTTAAAAACATAATAACTTAATTACATATTATAACTAAACATACGTCCGTAAAACAAGAATATCCCAAGGACATTCCACTTACTTTAACAAAAAAACTTCCACTTGTTAGTAAACAATGAAGGCAATATGTCATTTTGAAAAAAAAAACATGTTTACGGATTTTCTTAATTTGAGTTTCAATAAATATTATCAACTAACTATAACTACACCATTCAGCAATGTTACATAAGTGCTATGTTAAAATGATTCCAAATTATCGACACAAGTTGTTACCGCCGCTTCATTTTTTATATTAATATTCATTAAGGAACAAATATTTGTTTAAGAAATGTCTAGGTATGAACATTATTTTGCTCGTTCAGATGTAATGCAGGCATTCTTGATTGAAAACTTGAAATGTATTAGGTTAGTTTGTTCATTTACTGCCTGCAATGAAAATAAGTAATAGAGAACACAAGAAAAAAGGCTAAGAAAATATTTAACATTGAGCTCAGGTACTTTTTTCTCCAACTCCCCTGAACGTTCCTTGTCAAATTAAGATGCTGTTCCTTTTCAAATTTAGTTTCTTTTGGATCCATTCAATGCGTTTTAATGATTTTTTCACCAGATTAATAGTAGTAATAGTAGTAATATTTTGCACAAAAACAGACCAATGGTAATAATGCAAAATACTATAGACAGAATTAAGGTTGTTGTCCCCCCATCTCTTCCTCTCAATGTCCTCTAATAAAACATGTATGTTTATATTGATCGCTAAAATACTTTTGCTTGGTGTAAACGGATTATTTGCTAAAAATCTATTTACATATGAAGGTTAACTTGAATACCTTGATTACTTGTAATGTTTATCTCAAAACGAGAAACGGAATTTGCAAAACAGATAAACAGAATATTCATAAGAAAATTAAAGTTCTTGTAATCTGCACTTCCTTCAAAAGTGTTATATTACTGTACGAAGTTTTGTTTCAATACCTTTCAAACTAAGGAAGTAATGCTTCGCACAATTAAATAAACATAAGGAAACACTTTGTAAAAGATAAAATTATTATTCTTTCACTTCGTTATTGTTCGTGAAGCACTGTTTCTTTGAATCTCTTCCATACTTCCTCAGATAGGTTCTCAGCAAAAAAGAACAGACGGACGGACGTTTGAACGGAGAGCATAATAACAGATAAGACACAGAAGCGTGCGTCCATGCGTCCAAGAAACACATATTTTGACAGACAAAAAGGATGTGGCAGATACATGTTTGCCTGAAACCAAAGTGTATGTTATTATTTTATATGAATATTAAATTTTAAATTGCATGCAATATCAATTGTTTTGCTCGCATTAGTTTAATATTAAATGTGTAGCTCACAACACGGCGTCAAACAACGATGGCCAACTATTTTTAATTGTCTAATTAAAATCAAGACATTAAAATGACAATGTGTTTTCTTTCCATACTTAATGTTTGACCTGTATGTGGAACCTTTACTTTTGACCTATGGAAACATTTACCAGACACTTCGATCTTACAAGGTGATCACAAAATTTGATTGTTATAATTGTAATATATTGACGAAGTTTCATTATGGACCAACTGTAGAGATTCACCATACTTAATATTTGACATGCAATAGTGACAATGACGTTTCAGTTACTCACACGGGCGTTGCGATTCGCAGGCCATCACGGTTGTCATGTGTCGCTAACCGCATATTAGTTTATGATATTGCAGTAAAGAAATGATTTTGTGACGAACCTGTGAATTGATTAATGCCCCAAGTTTCATGGTGACATTCAAACACCTTCCGCATACGTCTTTTAAATGGCACGGTCATTTATTAAACGCGAGGATATGTGTGCGATACAAAAAACGTATAGTTTAATGTTGACACGTCTGTATGCGATTTTGAACTTTAATAGTTATACATGCTTTACATTGTACTCATTATTATTTTATTGTTCATGCGTGCGATAAGTTCTGATAGCGATGCACTGTATGGTACCAGAAGGAGAGAAATCATGTTAGTGTGTCACAATGAGGAATTGTTTCCATTAAAAACGGAGTATGTGCCAAATTCTGATGGTTGAGAAGTTACGTTATTATTATCGGCATAACATGTCACGCCAAGTACACATATGCTGTATAGCTGGTCTGGCGGAAAGACTTTAACGTATTATTATTCTTATGGCACCGTAGCTTCCTGATTATCCGAATAAACAAGATTGTTTAACGACCTCGAACCAGCGTATGTTTTAGTAAGTAGACAGTAGGACTATATAAATAGAACTTCGAAAATGTATAATATACTTGTTCGAAAAGGGAAATATATGAGCGCCAGGTACACGTTTTTTGCAGGTTATCCAATAAACCCTAAATGGTAACCCAATCCTAGACTTTCTAATACTACTCATTCATTCATGAATATACACAATTGTTGCTGTGTTTGTGTTGCATTGTTCTTTTTTGTTTATGGAATAATTATTTTGCTTCTAAAGAATCTATGTCCGAATTATTATGTTTAAAAGATGAAATAATTTTTAAAAAGACTGTATTTTTTCCATTCGATCATTATTATCTTCCAGTTGAATATTGTAAAAACCAATAAGTCTTACGTATCCACCAGCTATTTTAATGCGTGTGACAAACTGATCCAAAACAGGAGTTTATGACAACACTTGCGTTTAACGTTCGTAACAAGTAGATTATACTTTTTAAATCGGTCATAGCTAGCTCATACTAAATTTAGTTTGCCTTTAAATGATACTGTTGCGTGTGGAAAATAGGACGAACATATGTGATAATTAGTTAACATTAAAATAAATCTTAGCAAAATATGTATGTACAGAGAACAAGTTGTATTTTGTGTTGTTAAAAAATCGCAACATAGCATATTTGTATAACAAATGTTCATCATCAGAAAAAACACATCCAACAATACTAATTACATTTACAAATAACCATTTACTAATTGTAAGTTATCACAAGTTGCAAACACATGTAAACATCAACGTCTAAAAGCATGACACTATCTTAGGATCAACATTAAATATGTGGAATCCTATCAAATTTAAATATTCTCTTTTCACACGAAACGTCTGTGTATCACACGAATAGCATGTACACACAGGGACATATTTTTGCCAAAATGCAAACAAACGTTTCAATCCACTGAGTTGCTACACACAACTCCTTTATGATTTTAAAACAATTTAAATTACTTTGCATGTGTATTTTCGACAGGATTACTTCATGTTCAAGATTTACATTGCTTTTGTGTGCAAAATGTATAATGTGAGATCTTATGGTCGACAATTGATAGAAGACACGGGAGTTGGTTGTCAATAATCTGTGGGTGGAAAGAATATCACGTGATGATATATTCGTTTACTATTGGTTAAACACAAATCAAGAGAAAGTATGCGCGTTAGAGATTGGCGAAAGGTTGTATGTAGCACTCATCGAGTGCCCAACTATAGTTGGACTGCCAGCAGTCGACCTATGGACAGTGCCTTCTGTACTAATACCACCTTGACCAGAAGTATGTTCATAACCAGCATTCGTGTATCTAGCATTTCTGTCAGCACCATTGTTGGCAGAGGGTTGCACCTTCATTTTGCCAATCTTCTGCCATACGACGTAAATCACGATCCCAATAATAATGAGGCCCATGACAACGCCGACGACGACTCCAACAATAAGACCAATGTTCGCTGACGAGGACTCTGTGCAAAATAAATTATTGATGACGAATTATGAAAACATTTAACAAGTTTTATTACACAATATTAAATTAACTTTTTCCGATCGGGACTTTTCATCAAACACATTTCAAGAATACGATAATTTATGTTTTTTCTGCAATACATATTATATTGGTACGTTATCAAACAACTCGTGTGTGACTCGTTCAAATAGATGCAGTAATGTCATCAGGGTCCGTAGTTACTGGCTACAAAACATTTTTTTATTGGTATTTATTACGAGAGTCAAGCTAATACTGACATATGAGGAAATGTTAATTATTCAAAACGTTGCGATCGGTTGTCGCCTCTTATTATCTTACCGGACGTAACGCAAATGTTGCTCTTGCATTCTAAACCTCCGGTTATGCTCTGACATAAAATTCTCACATCACAAAAACCGCCTTCTGTGCCATCTAAACGGAAAATAAGTATGGGTCTTCATATCGTACTTAAAAAAGAAAAACATTGAAGTAAATTTGATTTTTTGATTCTTTTTATTTTCATAACTTATATATGATAATTTTTTTAAATGACATATTCTTTAAAAAAAAACGTATGGACTTCATTGGGGGATATTTCCGAATATTCTTTTTCTAAAAGTGGTTGTGCTGTGAAACTTTTCATTTTTCCCACCACGGTGTATATTGTTTTAAATGTAAATACAACTTTACATTAATTAAATTCAAAGTTAATTAAAGCATTCAAGTAGCAAATTAAGTCAATATTTTACATAACGCTAATACAATGATACGTTGTTTATTACGGTTCGATTTTATGACTTAAACTTATTCTATCTTTATATCTTACAAGTTATCATAGTGTTTTGTGATATGAACACATCTTCTAATAAGAATTGTTTTACATTTTCTGCAATAACTATTTACTGTGCGGAAGAAAAACAACACCCATACATGAACTATCTTGTAAGAAATAAACATGCAGTTAACGGACCTTGTAGAAAATATTAAAATACCTTTAAATGTCATAATTTCTGTTCAATTACCATGAACTGAACATAAGTCAAAAACAAAATAAAACAAAAGAAATGGAACACATATTCATGGCATATCATATCCGCAATTATCATCCTCTGCGTGGTAGTGAAATAAAAATAATACAACTCATTAATGGCACACCTTTCCATCAATACTCATACGCTCTTCGAAAGTAAAATAAAATTATATAAAACCTGCAAATGGAATACCTTCTCTGCAATAACCATGCACTGAGTGGAAGCCATTGTTACATGGGATGCAGACCAGACCAGGCTTCAAACATCCGGCATCCATGTATCCGCTACAGGTTCCCGACTCCGTACACTTTCCGCCGAGGGAACCAGCTATAAAACATGTGTGTAAAAATATGATTTATTTAAGGCAAAGTAGTGAGATATATCGTTTGCCAGTCATAGTTATGGCATTTTCTTGATGTTAAAACACACTTGCATTTTAAAATAAAATGTATTTTTATGTATCATATAACACGTGTTTACAACGAGAACAAACACGATATATAATCGACCATTATTGCATGTTTTTTATGAATGAATGAATGTGATGAACAGAGATCTGTCTGATGAAACTTGTCTTTTAATTCTTTGCTTTATGTCTGTATTTTGTATGCATTGCATGCACGTTGTCTTTTATACAAATCTGTTTGTTCTCTTCGTTTGCCATTAGGCATTTTGTTTTAAAACTTGACTGTTTGTTCAGCGCATTCGTTTTGTACATGATTATTACTATATGTGCATTTATTATATTGTTCTGTACTTATTGTATTTTGTTATGTATATAGATCGTTAAGTTATATAATTTTCATTATGATATATGCATGTATTCTGGTTTTATGTACTAAAGTACTTGATTGTTTCATAAAAAACATTGATTTGTTATGTACATTTAGCATTATGTTTTGTTCTTTACTGCATATTGTCAATGCTAGACAAAGTAAGAGCATGCACGTATTCAAACTTAGTCAAATCGTTATGAAGTGCTTGCACAAAATATCAATTCGACATTATAAACAGATTTCATAAAGGCGCATTCATTGAAAGAATTGATGTAGGCATAACACATACACGCTGCGAGTACTGTACAGTTTGGTTAATGTACACAACATATTGGCACAATCAAAAAAACAATTCGATAAATACATATGCCATCGTGACACATTTTATTGAATGTGTTTAAATTTAAATGACAGAAAATAAGGCTAGTACATGTTGATACATATACACAATTACATATTTCAGAAATAATAATATGTCTTTAAATGCCATTAAATATAGAGTTTATCTTAGTTAATACAAATTACTATTAAAAACGAAATCAACTTAATTATATTTTTTATAGATATTGAACGGAAACCAAATCTGACCCAGATCATAGTGTACAGTTATGTTAACTAACGGTGAATGAAACCGCCCCTAAAAAGCAGGACAAATACTAAGCTATAAACCTTAAGTAAATTTAGTATACCTGGTGGCGTTCCATCTAATGGGTCTGTCACGGTGCCGTGCACTGTCAGCTCCCAGCTGTAGAGTTTCATGTCTAAAACGACACTTAGAAATAGTAGAAGTAGTAGCAGCTGCAGCAATTGCAGCAGCAGTAAGAGTTATAGTAGAACTATTATTAGCAGTCTCATTATTATTTGTAGTAGTAGTTGTAGTATAAATAGTAGCATATGTAGTAGTTGTAGTTGTTGCTGTAGCAGCATCAGTAACAGAAACATGAGTAGCAGTTCAAGTGGTAGTAGTAAACGTAATAATAGATGTAGTAGTAATAGTTGTAGTAGAATTAGTAGTAGACGAAGACGAAGTAGTACTAGTAGAAGTGGAAGTAGAAGTAAAAATTCTACCATAGGTAGTAGAAGCAGCAGTAGTAGTGGTAAAAGAAGAAGTAATAGTAGTAGAAGTAGTAGTAGTAGTAGTAGTAGTAGTAATAGTAGTAGTAGTAGTAGTAGTAGTAGTAGTAGTAGTAGTAGTAGTAGTAGTAGTAGTCGTAGTAGAAGTAGTAGTAGTAGTAGTAGTAGTAGTAGTAGTAGTAGTAGTAGTAGTAGTAGTAGTAGTAGTAGTAGTAGTAGTAGTAGTAGTAGTAGTAGTAGTAGTAGTAGTAGAAGTAGTAGAAGTAGTAGTAGTAGTAGTAGTAGTAGTAGTAGTAGTAGTAGTAGTAGTAGTAGTAGTAGTAGTAGTAGTAGTAGAAGTAGTAGTAGTAGTAGTAGTAGTAGTAGTAGTAGTAGTAGTAGTAGTAGTAGTAGTAGTAGTAGTAGTAGTAGTAGTAGTAGTAGTAGTTGTTGTTGTAGTAGTAGTAGTAGTAGTAGAAGTTGTAGTAGTAGTAGTAGTAGTAGTCGTAGTAAAGATACAATTTTAAACAATATCGTGAAACAAATACAAACACGCATATGATTTATACATGGTTAATTGTAAATTGGGTTTTTAAGGACGTACGCTGCAGTTTAGTTTAACGCAAATTTGTTTTGACTGTTACATCGGTTGCGCAATTAGAGTATACTTTTTCGGATATTGCAGTAAAAACGGGATGCATATTCAATAAGGGAATGATACCAAGGAATAAAGTATTATGAAGTTTAGAAGATTAATACAAAAAAGTGTAGCCCCTAAATAGCACACTAAGAATCGAAAATAATTCTTGCGACCACAAACACTGTTTGTAACAGTAAGCCAGAATCTCATTACGGAAACAGTCATTACTGCCTCATAACTGAACATGTTTGTGTCGCAAGAACGAAATATTTAAAAATATAGGTTTCCATCAAATTAAGCAATTTGTCATTGAATGCTTATTTATTTAATACATGCCATCACAGTATATGTGTTATATATAAAATATAATCAAAATCGTTATGTACGTTATGCTTAAAATGAATATTAAAACTTTAATTTCTCAAACAACGGCTTAATATCTCAACTTTTATCTAGTGCTGTTTGAGATAATTTACTACATAGAATATCTGATGAATTACACATTTTTATCCAGTACGCTCTGATAACTCTGAACTATGTGCGGATGTTTTGCATCTTGCACGTACGTATAAAACTTGGATATGGTTTCCCTTAATTTATTTCTCTCTTACCAAAATGAATCGAAAAAAATTACATCATGTTTATTTTAGGTAAGTAATTGATTAAAAAAATACCTTGATGTACACTAAGGCATTTACAGGCTGGTCAATCGTTAAGCAAGGTATTTGAACGTACGCCGGTTCCGCACGTGCAGCCCATTTATAATACACATATAACGTCATATTACATTAATGTACACCAATCTAAATCTTTCTACCTAAATATAGTGAAATCCTTTTTTTGAGACACGCTGAAATACTTAAGACAAGACATGGGAACACGTGTAGCATAGAGGAATTTGATAAGGCCCGTATTCTGGACAAAATACTGATTTAAGTATTATTACATTACAGTGGCTTATCAAAAACTAATCGAAATGCCCCTTTAAATGTTTTGTATACATCTGTTATAAGTTGAATGCTGGCTGCATTAACCTTCTTTGAATGATCTTGTTACAAATAACCTGTGCTTTCATTTACGTTTAAATCTACTTTTTCATTGGCATACATGTGCTAGTATGTATTTTGCCCTGCAGCATGTACATAGTTTCCACTTTGTTTTTAAATTGTATTTTAATACATGCAGTTAAACTGCATTTGTGAACAAACAACCCCGCTGACCTATTGTTCTCTTTTTATATTTGTATTAAGTTATAACTCATTAAAAAAATTTAGGTAATTTTTGAAAAATCTAGGTGCAGGAAGGCATGTAACAATAAAAATGACTTTGATGGATTTTATTTATTTTCAAATATGAAACTCTGTTGTTTTTATCTTAAAAATTGATAAAAAACATAAATCAATCGTTTCTGTATATATTTTTTTATTTGCAGTTAAATGAAATCAGGTTGATATATTTTGTGAGAAATAGAGGTTGTTTTCAACACTTTTCTGATAACTTTCCTCAAGTTTTTATGTTATTACCATTTTGGTGAATTGTTCGTATGCTGAAATAGGCGTGGTGTTCAAGTGCGAATAAAAAAATGAACAACACCGTTGACCCATACTTGTTATTCAATTTTTCTATCCACAACAGATGGTTCTAGCTAAATACCAAAAAATATCGAATTCTAGGTGTAGCAAAATGATCATTGAAACTGCAGCATACGCCCTTAACTTATGACTAGAGCAATGTATTCTTACTATTTCCCCCATAGACATCATAAAGGGTTATACTCCATGAGCCCGCGGCACTTTCACCCCAGAAGTGGACCGTCATAAGGCTCCAAGTTATCTGGTAAGCGTCGTCGTCTAAGGTTCGATTGCTTAAAATGTACAAAATACAATTGTATAATATGTTTTATATAATATATATATATATATTATTTATTATCGTGTATGGTATACAATATAAACAATTATACGGCATTAATATGTAAGGAGCTTATATTAAACACAGTTTAAAAAAATCGAAAAGGCATACATGTATTTGAGGAAACACATTGTTAAACACCGAGCAATAAACTGGGCGAACGTGTAAAAAGAATATCAACTGAAGATACTAGCAGTTTACAATTTTTTTTTTTATATATAAATTACCCCAGAACTGTAACAACGGTGCTTGCGGGTGATTTCAGCTTTATATTTGTATCGCCTCTGTACGAGGACTGGAATGTAACCTTTATGGTCACGTGCTCTGTGTAGAGAACTTTACATTTACTAAGGTCTATTGTGTCTGTGATTGTTACGTCATTGATGTTTTCGCTGCAAAAATACACGAACATTTTGCTGTAAAAATGATTATTCATAACGAAACAAACAATTAGCAGCACAGTTTAAAATAAAGTCGGCTTTTCAATCAAAGAAATAGTGTCAGGTCATAATAGTATTAAAATAGTCTGCTAAATAGTTGTTTATCTCATTTACCTTGATTCTGTTGAGAACGCGTAGCAGAGGATGCGAGGAGGTACTGTTTCCCAACTTGCGGCGAAATCTACCATATTCTTTGCATTCATCAGGCCAAATCCAAAATATGGACTCACTGAAAGTATAAATCCATGCATTTATAAATTATAAATGTTAATATTTTACATATTTTTACGAACAGCGGCGTCTACAATATTCACTGTTAATATCAAAACGACACACGACTATGAACTCAATGAAAGTATTAATGAACTCGTACTTTTTAAAGTTTTTATTTAACATTTGTATACCAACGGTTTATATGGTATGATTTTTTACATCAGGTTTTAAACGGGTCTAAGATAAAGCAAATGATTCCATCATATATATGACCATCTGAAGTTAAATATTTACATTTAATACGACTTTTAAAATATACATTCATGATAAAGTAAACGGTCAACATTTAACCTGTTTTATCGTTTGCAGTTTCTGTATTCAACTGGAGCCATTTATAAATGTTATATAAGGAAATCTAATGTATGACCTCATTACAACTTTTTGTATGTACAATGACAGGTTCACCTCATACAAACTTAAGGTTTATTATATAAATTGATGTAATATAGCTTCGGCAAAATCTGGATATTGATAGATTTTACCTCATTTTGTTAAAGGGACTATCCAACAGATTAAAGCGTTGCTCGACGCGAATCGATATTTTGGGAAATTACGAGGATTGATTATATAGCTCAAAAATACCTCCGCATCTGACGTGAGCGTGGATGGTCGAGTGGTAAAGTCGGGAGACATTTTACTCCAAGCTTCCATGACTCTAGCGGTCAGTGGTTCGAGCCCTGTGGAGGTTAACGTTTTTTTCTTTTCTTTTTAAAAACTGTATTCTTATATATAGCTGGAAATTTTTAGTTCAAATGTTTAAAATTATCAATATAAAGCATCTAAAGCAGTTAATGAAAGCTTTAATACATGCCACAATCTGTTGGACGGCCCCTTTACAATGCATAACGTTTTGAAGGAATGTTTTTTTTATTTCCTAATTATATGAACGTACATATTGGGATGCTATTGAAGCGATGTCTGTCTTAAATCGGGCGATCACCAGTTTCGATCTATATTCAGGGAGTTTACCCAACATATTTTAATTACCATTTAAGAAAACTTGTGGAAAGGCATCAAAAGTAACGCAATAAATTTAACAATGTTTATGCTATGTGGCTAACAGTTATACATGTATATTTAGACCTAACCTCTTTCAGTTTGAGTTAGTTTTATTTAATGAGTCACAATGTAAATGTATGCCTTGTTTGCCAGCCCCGTTACTATAGAAACCGCCAGTAAGCCCGGCGCTGACAGATGTTTCGACGATCAAATGCTGAACGTCTCTCCACGTAAGGGCGTCACTGAAACAACAAGAAGCGAGTGAGAAGTTTTATACATTTTCAAAATGTCTATGTTCCATTCCCTTTCAAGTCCAATTGTTACTAAATATTATATATTTCAAACTTAATCTTAACCAAAGAATTTGACAAATAAGAAATACTTTGAAGCTTTTATTTTACCGCGTTAAACTTAATTAAAAACCAAACAATACTTCATATAATGTGTAGACAGGTTAAAATTGTGCAAAATATGTACATAATACACGAGTAGGATTTTGGACAACAAAACAGAGTTTACATTAACTCTAATTTTTCTTCGTAAATAGTTGATATACGACCAGTTGTCTTAGTTGTTTTGGCCAATGTCGAGTTTGATACATTAAGACGTAAACACGAAGTAAACAAGAATATGGAGAAACATATCTTAGTATGTGACAAAATTCAGGTTGAGTAATGTTTGCTTATGATAACTCAAAAAATGTTATTTGACACGGAGTCGGGAATCATTTGAACCAATGTACATAAACACACATAGTCATGGTATTGAAAACAAACGCTCAAAACTTAAATAATGTCAAGTAAATAAAATAATCTGTAAATACTATTCGTGTCATGTAAGGGTTATGATTTCAAGCTATGATGATTGCATCTACGTGAATGGATACTTTGCCCAAATGTAAGTGCTTTGATTGTATCTTCGCTGAATACATACGTGTAGTATGAGCTATTTCCAGCTATGTTGAATACATATTATGCATGTTATATGAAGCCTTCGTTGCTGGCCAAGTTGAGAATATAATTCGTCTCTAATGCTAATAGTATTTTGTCTTTCAGGTTAGGGATTCTATTCAATATATTTTTAATGATACATTCTCCGTAATATGTGTTTTTTTTTAACTCGGGCTATGTTGAATACATACTTTCAATGTAATATCCGTTATTTGATTAAAGCTGTGTTGCCTTAATGTGATTACCCTGTTTCCAGCTGCATAGAGTGCACACGTTACCACTTATATGAGAGCTTTGATTTCGGCTAAATTCCCAACACATCCAGTCTTAATTTAGATGGTGAAATCAAACTTTGCATGTGATGGGGCAACTATGATTCCGACTGTGTTCAATAAAGTTCAAGAGATATTAAGAACAAAATGAATATCTCTGATTATGCACTGACTATAACATTGTGCTTGTCAAGTAAGAGCGATGTACTCTGCGATGTTTGCGATCCAATTCGCGAATCAATAATGACGTCAAAGATTTACTTTGCTTGTAACGTGAGTGCTATGATTCCTGCCGCTAGGGGACAGGCGGCAGACGTGCCATCGAAGTCGTCCACACAAGTGTTAGATGGACCAGTCGTTATCTAAAATACGGAAATATAAAAAGTTTGTTTATAACTTATTTCGATAAATAATACATATGTTTAACTAAATGTGTTCGTAAAGTTGATTTTTAAACCGCAACTGTGCTTAGTTACAGCAATTTAACAAAGTTTAATGCATACATAAAATATGTTTTATATATGTAAATATGTAATTAAACAGTTTAATGAATATATAAAATATGTTTTATATATGTACATGTGTAATTTAACAAGCTATACCTTTGAAAAAAGCGAAAGCATATACGAGATATACATAGAAAAACACATGCAAGAATACATGATTCAGGAAAGATGACAATCCTGAAAGATCAGTCCTTCAAAAAGACTTTTGCGTTGACATTATATTTGTGGACGAGCAGTTTTAACATATTAATGAGCCAATATCAGCCAAATGATATCGGGCACGTTTGTGTTTGTGTTGTTTGTCTGCCTTTGTTTTACTACATGTTCTTAATCTACAGGATATACTATTATATTTGTTATCAAAAGACTAGTAATGATTGTACAATACCGATTATAAAAACTACTTTTACGGCTTATTTAATGCATTACAGTTGACACATTGATTCAGCACATTGTTAAAAAAAAATCTTAACAATTTCAAGCATGGGACCATGAGTAACCACAAGCGTCGGATAAACTGTTACCCACAATGGCCAGATCATTCGGATCGCTGTCAATGTTTCCACTGTACGCCGCTGCCATAACGGCCGAGCAATGCTCCGAGTACGACGTGGGCGTGCCGGATTTCGACACGGCTGCTATAGCAATAGTGTACATGCTGATCGTGTATCCATCCGCCTGACAATCGTCACTCAAATAACCACCGTTGCCGGAAGCCCATACATAAATTGCGCCCTTTCCTCCTCTGCCCTATAATTGTAGACGTTTTTCTTCATTTCATCAACGATAAAGCAATTGTTGTTCGACCTCATTTAATTGGACACGCTGAGCCCATATTTTACAAAAATAATGCTATATTAACATGTATTTAATAATTACATAACCAGTTTCTTTTAATTGCTTTTTGAATGTTTTCCAACTTAAATGATTTTTTTTGTTTTCCGCATCAAATATTGGAATTGATAAACTAATTGTTGAACACAAGTGGCATGTTTAGCGAAATGTGGTTCGTTCCCATATGTACCAAACGTTATATTGTCTATTAATAAAGTCAAACTTAATTCTGCAGTGTGACACAATGAAACATTCTTTACATCATTATTGTGTTGTACCATTCAATCCAAATATATATGAGTTTTAAAACTTAATTGAAAGCGCCCGATCTTAGCATCAAATTGTATTGTAAAATACACAATCATATTACTCTACGGTTTCCTTTACAATGCGGTTGGTTAGTGTGTTCTTTTTGTATATAATATAAGATCGGATTTATTTGGTAAAAAGAGCGGTTTCTGACGAACAAACATTTTCATACGATTCGTTGATACTATATTTAGAAATAAAAGCATCAAAATATGTAGAGGAATCTGCTAAGAGAATACAGATGGAAAGATAGTCAAGTCTTTTTAGAGGTTCATATAATTTGTGTATCCCATTTTACTAGTAGGATGCTTATATTTTGAACAAAATCGTTTACATTGTCAAACAAAATTAATTTGTAAAAAATGGTTAGATTGTATTCACGTGTTCAACCCCTTCCACGAATGCTGCGTTAACGACGCTGGGCAATTCGTCCACGGTTATTCCGGAGTCGGTCGGACCCCAACTATTGCTGTAGATATCGATGTCAGACAACTTATAGGTTAAGGCCGCGGCTTCGTCCGAAGGCGTCATTCCGGTCTTGGAATCAAGTAATCGTAGACCTGATGGCAAATATTAAAGAGGGTCGTAATCGTGTAGCGGAGAACAATGTGTTAATTTTCAAAGTATTCAAATTACTTACTTAATCATATTCACTTGATCACATAATCAGCTAACACAGAATATTTCAACAAATATTTTGAACAACCAGACCAAGCAATTCGATCAAAATACGAAACCAATACTTTGCCTTGAATTATTTTATTTAAATTACAATTTATGGTCAGACATCACAGCAAGTATATCAAGAAGTCTCAAAACTTTGAACACCATGAGTTAATACAATGTAACCGCAGACAGCATACATCAACCCGGATATTTTAAGAAGTGATAAAACCATTAAAGAAAGAGATTGTGTGTGTTACTGTGTACGTGTTAATGTTAATGTATGTAACTGCGCGTGTTCATGCCGGTTAACGTGTCTAAGTTACTGAAATGGTTTGCCAGATTAGGATTTTAGTAAGCCTGTAAGGTACATCCAAAGCAAACATAGTTTTTTAAGTTACTTAAGTTTCTCTTCATTGTTACCAGCTATATTGGCCTCGTATGCCGTTCCAATAACGCATTCTGAGTTCTTCAACGCGGCTGCGACACCTGCGCAATTTGTCCCATGCCTGGAACGGAACGGAACAAAGTCAATTTTACTGGTATCAGATTTTTCTTTAGCCACGAGGTCGTAAGACGGACGGCACACAAGACACGGACTATTGAAATAGTGTTTATCTGTGTGTAGTGAAAAAAATGCAACTGTCTAAGCGCTTATGTTCGGTCATCCAAACGCTACTGGAATTATGCCATCACCAACCGTTTTAAGTTTGGAGATAACCAGAATACAAATCGTCTTTTAGCTTCGCGTTCTAAGAAACACTTACATGCGATACCCACAATTTATAAAGGGTTAAGTTTATTTAGCGTTCTGTGTCAGTTTTGATACTGTGATACGTTGACAATGTTATTGATTCGTATGGATATTTTAGCGTTTGCATTTAAAAGCATGATTACAAGCTAACAATATTACCGTCGATAAATGTTTCATTTTACTTCCACGTATAAAGAGGCACTTAAGACATTAAATCGTACCGAGACACATGGACAAGTCTTTCTTTTTATTTTCACGGCTTAAAGATTGTTCATGTTTTTGCCACTAGATGTTATATATAATATGCGTTTTGATTTATCGTTTCAGAATTTAGTTTTGCAGGACAATCTTGCGCCTTTACACAATATTATATACATACATAAGGAAGGATTTTTTCCTTATCACCCAATATTGAAAGATTTATGAAGCCAATATGCAATTAGGATCTTACCCTTCATCGCCATTAATGTGGTTGGGATCAGCGATGTTTTGCATGAAGTTGTAACTGAGGGCTGCATCCTAGAAATATAAAAACAATTGCATTCACTTTAACAATAAGGTCCAATCGACATTGAATATCGGACACTCTGATTCAGACTTGATCATATTGAACAACCTACGCAACAGACAAGCTGACTACAACATTGTCGTGAAAAACGCTTCGCAATAGGCAACCTCAAACCCGGGTTATTCACTATAATGGTTGGCACTCGAATGTAAACAGCATATCCTAACATAAACCACTTATGAGATGCTTTATTGAAAGTTATACCATGTATAACGCTACGCATGATGTAAGCCATCTTGTTTGTATTCATCGTATGTGCTTGTCATAAAGTAAATAACATATTAGTACAAACACGGTTCCGTGTTATAAAGCAGCAGATTAAGTTTCAACATACATAATTTAAGTCGATGTGAGAAGTATCGATACCGTCGTCCACTATCGCCAGTGTGATACCACTTCCGGTGAACCCTTTGTTCCACGCTTGTTCAATCCCCATGGAGGGGTTTTGGCTAGTTTGCTGAAAAATAAAATACCCAAGTGTTGGTACTGTTATACAAACAAATGGATTAACACAATGTTGTATTTTTCAACATCATTGGTATCGCATTTTGCCCTGTTCGAAGAAAATACACCAATAAAGGTATAAAGGGCATCCGTTCTTTCTGAAGTTAATCTGGCCAATCGCAATTTCGATAAAGCATATTTTCAAATTCAATTGAAAACCTCATTTTAAACAACACACCATAAATATTAGTGGCAAGTGTGCTGCATACGCTTTGCGGTCTTATTGTGCGGCATAGTTTTTGCGCATTATAATTGAGAAGTTGTGTCCCTTAGTAGTAATTTTGTCATTATAATTACTGTTTTCCTGGGTTGTTAAAGTCATCGAATTTGTTCAAACTGCTTCTCACTAACGATGTTAGTTCATTTTACAATTTGTGTATTGTTTTGGCATTGATTTCGTTCATTTTCTATGCAGCAGTTTTAGAAATTAAGTCAGAATAGGCCAGTCCCATTTGTTCTTTTTTTCTTAACTATGGAAGGCCATATGGTCACTTTAAACGTTATGCGAATTGCATGTGTCTAATTATTTTCACGATGATAATGATGTTATGGGGTAACGTTTAGTACATTTTATGAGATATTCAGAATATTGAATGTCTTGTTTATTTTTGTTGTAGCTTTTTACCCTTTATTAGCAATAACCACGCACCTGCTATGCAAATTATTGCGCAATCGGTGTTCAGGCAAAAAGTTGACCGAAAAATGTGGGGTGTTTTTAACGCTTCACTACGAGCATGAAAGAAGTAATCCAAATGAAAAATTTGCATATGTGGGAGGAGATATGTCCAAATAAGCAGTATCTGACCTTGCCATGACCGGAAAATAAAAAATCATTGCTCAAAAGTGAAAGTAAAAAATTCGAAGGCCAATATTTTGCAGAAAGAATGCAGATTCACTTGAAATTTAGCTTTTAATAAATCAATTATTGTGTTTTTTAATAAATTCTAACCATTTGAATCAGGGATATGCCCGTGAAATAATATATATTTATTTATTTCCAACACCACTATTCCTGTGCAGTAGAGTTACTCCCCTTTACGCGGAATTATTACATTGTTGTTACGGTGAATTCGGGAGCGATCTTTTGAGCAGTTTTATGGATATCCGTACGATAAACACACTATTTGTTTGGCAGGAAGAGAAATCGTCTCATTTGGTATCGATGCAGGTATGAATTCACTTAAATCACCTAAATTATTGTGTTAATTATGTCAAAGAAAATCTGTTCCAGATCGTACCCGCGCCATGTCGTACCGGACTTGTCTTCATTTGTAACAAATGTAAAATGTAACTTCTGTGATTGATCATAATCATAAACTTAAAAGCTAAGTTACGTTATTAGTTTTAAGTTGATTATACATTTAGGGAGCATTATAATTCACACACCATCTCATTATTAGTTTTGTTAACGTGTTAAAACTGCTATAATTAATTTCAGTTCTTATTTCATTTACATGATTAATATACAAAAAATAAATGGATATTATTATATATAAAGGTTAGGTTCTAGAATTAACCTTTGCAAAATTGAGGATGCAATGCTAAGACTCGGTTATTATGTGTCGCAGGTTTTGTGCATACCGGTATTGAAATTCTATTTTATTTACTTTTTATTTTATAGAGAACATGACTGACAAAGATCTATTGGACAGTGATTATGATGGGATTTCACAAATACATGAGCACAGTTACATTGTGGTAAGTAACATTTTAAGCAGTTGCATGTTGAAGACATTGAATTTGATGGTTAACAATTATATCCTGAATTTAAACTTAATTATTTAATAATACAGAATATACACATGCCCCTACTGTAAGAAATAATATTATTGTTGGAAATGTACTTTGTAAGTATGATGACAAAAATATGTATGTGTCTGTTCATTTGCATAGATATCGGACTCTGACGAGACACAACCACCTTCACCTTTTGGTTGACAGGAATATTCCAGTGAAAGATCAGTTATTTAACAGCCTTTTTGACAAACAGTATGTGTGACTGCATCTTATTATTAATTTTAATATTACTATTAAAATAAAATTGGAAATTACTTCAGTTGGCAAAGGAATTCCAGTTATTTCATCATATGGCGCTACATTAAAAAGATGACTTAAATGGATGAAATATTAAATGCCCTTACAATTGGCTAATTTTGATCTCAGCATGATTTTTTAGCAAACTTTGAAAAAAGAAACATTGAATCAGTAAAAGCTTGTAGAAAACATTTGCGGTTAAATGTTCTGTTCTTTCAGTTTGTCAGTATCACTTAATTAATAATTGCATGCAGTGCACTATTATATTTCAGCATCTTTGGAGTTCCTTTCATGAAGAAAACAAGCTCTTAATTAATGTATCGACAATGATTTACTAAATCCAAGAAGTTGTTTAAAGATATTGAGCTGTTACATACATTCGCCTATTATGAGTTCGAAACTTCTTACAGTAATTATTATAATATTTTTTTAATTATTTTATTATATGTTTATCTTTTTTTGAATGGTGTGTGTTAAACTATTCTAACAAATAGTGTTTCTGTTTCATCTTACAAAAGTATATAAGATTTAATTTAGCAATGCATTGTCGATCTTTCAGAATTCCTGGTGCTGCCATTCCTAATCAACCGACATATCAGAATTTTGGATAAGAATTCAGATTACTGGCTGCATATTCAACCGTAAGTGTTTTTCCTGTTCAATTTAACTGCTAGTTCATAAATAAAATTTTGTTTAAGAGAAATAATATTTCTTAGAAAATGTTCTTAAATACCAGGTTGTATCACATTTGTATTGGATGGGTGGGGCAGTTGTACATGTTTTGGATAATGTTTTTTTTTTAAATACTAACCAAATAAGTTTTTGTTTTTTCAACATTTATTCTTGTTTTGTTGTACATTATTTCAACTGTGATATTGAATCACATGCAAATTTGCAATTTAGAAAAATCAACTTTTTATTGTCTATTTCAGGAATTTTTGGGTCCTGGGTTGGTGGGGGGTAACGTGTTTCAGACCAGAATCCTGCCGGACCATCCAATTGCAAGGACATCTAACATAGCTGAAATGTATCTGTAATGAATTATTAAAAGTTTGGATAAAAAATGTGTTCTTAAATCATTATTTTAAACAAATTATACACCCAGGTTGACTATTTTGAAAAAATGAAAAATGACAATTTTTACACATGGGATTTTTCAATGTTTCCGCATTCACTAACATTACTTTAGACAATGTAAGATAGACAAACCATACATATTTGGAAATGGTTTACTAATATCTATCAGAAAATGTATAATTTTACTGGGTTTATGTCAATTTTCAAAATCAGTGGTTATTGCTACCTTTATGACGTTGCAATACACTGTCAAAGCGACTTGCGTGTTTTGTCTTTGTCAACGGTGTTAATCTGACTGCATTGCGGCAGTACAGCAAGACACAAAACGTTAATACAAATCTTACGATTAAAGTGTTACTTTTCAGACGACATCCTATTGTTCACATATTTTTGTTCTGAATTTCGTTTATTTTACTCAAACGATCTTAAATTGAAAACGGTTTGACGTTGTGAAAGGAGTTTATATAACAGTCGGTATCCAAGAATAGTAGTAGAAGTTGTTAAATGTATACCATTTCCTAAACCAACAGCTGATCTCGACACGTTCTGGTGGCAGCTGTCATATGTACAACTATTAAAATCACTGTTATTGACCATTTATTTAATTTTGAAAATGGCAAAACTGTTATGTTTCATGCTGCATTTTCCATGAACAAAAAGATAAATATTTAATAAGCAATCTTAATTATGATTTATTCAATTTTATATTGAATTACATGCGGATTAAGGGTACCAGCTAGAATGCTTGAGAAAGCATGTCTATTCTGAGTAAATAACAAGCTAAAACGATACTTGTGGCTAATGTTTCATAACTCCATCGATACATTCAATTGAAGACATATTATCAGTAATACACCGTTAGACATAGTAACTAAGGCAATATTTGTATCCGCACGCGTCTGCGAGTGGCAGTTTCAATATGTTATTTTAGTAATCCTATCATATTGATGTTAAAGCAGAAGTGGAACCTGTTTATAGTATTATTTATGCTGTATCAAGAGTATCACGAATAATGTATGAATTGATAAAAATGTATTACAATTATTAATTGTATAATTACTGCAATCTTGCGTGGAAATAATTGGAAGTCATTTTGTTTCATTGCACTCAAACTAAAATGATGAACTATTTTTTTGTGAATTTGTATTTAGGTATCAAACGTACGATGGGCAGCATTTTCTAAAACAAAACTATTCATTTATTCATCTAAATTGATTTTAGACTTAATTATCGTGAAAAAAGACATATGCCCCACCCATTTGAGATACATTTCATGCATGAATCATGTGTTCCACTTTGAACAAAAATGTTTATCAACCACATCTGTTTTGTGATATTAACATAACCGCTACAATTCAATTGAAAAATCAAGAGCAAAAGTAGGGCGCTGCAGCCTGCTCCTATTTCAATCCACCTCGCTATCCTTTTGGACTGATCTAACCCGAAACGTTTTTATGTGACCTGGTGGCCATTATTTTCAAATTGTAAAGGCAAATGTCAAATAGGTCGATTAACCTATTAACTATGAACGGAATAATGATCCTGGATTTTCCCCTTATGAAATTGCATTCCCAAACGGAATTACTCTTCGGCGAACCTGAGTAGGTTATACAAATCGATTGAATTAAATCCATTTTGTGCTTAATTTATTTTAATTATTTACCTCTGTTCAAAAGTGTCACAAGAGTGTTTCATAAATCAATGATCAACATGATCATTAAACCATACCATACATATGAAGCAAAATTCCCTTAAGAGAAATATACTTCTCTTCTATACGTGATTTGAGTCGGAAAGATACGTTTGATTTGAATTATTCAACAATCAATACATTAAATGACTACTTAGTTTTCAGTAAAGTACACCTCATGTTCTTTCATTAAAACGGATGTGAGTAAAAACCCATCTCATAATGTTATATTCCGGTTGATCGATGATTTAAATATTGGTAAACTTTACTCACTAAATGCCATTGATTTGACCACTTAGCATCGTTGACAGTAATAGCTCTTCGAAATCGTTGATGAAACACTTCTGTGGCATTGCTAAATATTCTCTCACGTAGAACGGATTTTGTCACCATATAGTGGACTTTTTCCTGCTCGGCACTCTTCAGCTTAAATAGATAAATAAATATAAATGAAAATATATAAATAAAAGAATATACATGCAAATAAATAAATAAATAAATACATAAATAAAAAATAAAAAATAAATAAATACAAGTTGATATCAACTTATTTTGACTTAATCTTAGAGATAAATTAAATTTTTCTTCAATAGTTACGATGTCGAAGTCCAGTTGGCAATTGTTCAATGCGTTTAATTGAATTGAAAAATCGGGTAATTCATTCTTAAGATATGAGTGATTATGATTTGATATGATCGACTAAAAGGCGGATTATAATTCGAATAAGCGATTTATTTGAATACCTGGTTGCTCAATTTCTAATAGGCGCTCACGAATCGTGTATTTTTAAACCTGATAGAGAATATTTATCCCAATTGTAAAGCTTTTCACACTGATTCAATAAGCATTATCATACTAACATATTAACTAGAAGCAGTTGCTAACATGCTTTATTTACGATATATCGAGATTACCATCAGTTTTTTTTATATTGAACGGGCGTCCTTTTAAAATGGATTGACATATTTTCCGTGTACATGGTCGAATGCGATTACACGTATATCAAATAATAAAACATATTGTTCATGCGTTTTTATTTTCCACAGTGTCAAGAAAGTAGTTTAAATAAGAAGAATTCTAATTTAATTGTTTTCAGCAAACTAGCCAAAGCCCATCCATGGGGGTTCAAAACGCATGGCAAAAGGGATTCAGCGGAAGTGGTATTACAATAGCGATAGTGGACGACGGTATCGATACTTCTCACAGCGACTTCAAATATGTATGTTGTAACATACCTGCTTCGTTATTTAAACGAAAACGTGTTTTCATTGAATACGTTTGTTTATATACGTTAGTTAAGTGTGTACTATGCATCAGAACAAGATAGCTTACATCATGCGTAGCGTACTAAATGATATTTTTTCATTAAAATACGAAATGGTTGGTGTATTTTAGGATATGATTCCTATCCAATTACCCGATATAGTGCGTAACCGGGTTTTAGATTGCCAAATGAGAAGGATATTTGACAACAATGTTTTAGTCAGCTTGTCTGTTGAGAAGGGTATTCACGGATCTGGTTTGAATATGTTTGTACGATATCAGTAGTATTGACTATTATTTTCAAGTTAACGCAACCTTTTCTATTTCTAGGATGCTTCCCTCAGTTACAACTTCATTCACGACATCGCTGATCCCAACCACGTTCTTGAAGAAGATGGGAAAAATCCAGATTGCAATTTGTCACCAGGACTGATTTTAATGATCGTCCGATATTGGGCCATGGGAACATTTTCCTTACTTATTAATGAATATAATCGTTTCAATACACCAATGCGCAATGAGCAGCCCTATTGCCAATATAAAGTCAAAACGCCTATACCGTAGATGAACTTATTTCGGAAAAGGGAATAAAACTCTAAATTAAAAAATTCGAAGATTCCTTAAAAACCTCTTATATTATCGATATAAATATATCATTTGTATATTAGCTACTTTCTATAATTTGACTGTTATACAGCTCATAAATGTGATGACGTCTAATCCTTAATGAATATATTAAGCCGATTTGGCGGAACCTTTATTAATTTGATACTGTTTCTTAACCTGAGAGGTAAAAAGTTGATCTTGCGACTTTTTTGAAGACCGAAGTACAACATTTAGTATGTTGAATTTTGGACTACACACAACCGACATACACCATTGAAATAGTTCCTGTCTAGGCTGCTGTCCATCTAACGACCTCGTGACTTAAATTAAAAAGGACCACCTTTAGAATTTCCTCTGTTCCAGACATGGCACAAGTTGCGCCGGTGTCGCAGCCGCATTGAAGAACACAGAATGCATTATTGGAACAGCCTACGAGGCAACAATAGCTGGTAGGAATGCTCTTCATAAACTATGTTTGTAATATGTAGTTTTCAATTAGGCCGATAAGGCTTAACGGCCTAATTAAATCTCTTTTGTATTTGACCCATCTATTTATTGAATGCGAATGAGATTTACACGCAGACAAACTCGCACTTCACAGTACTTGTTCGCACTTCTTTCCATGTCCGCATTTGATGAATGTTTTCTAAGGGTACAATGTATGACATTATGTCGTTTAAATGTAGAAAGTTTTGAGACTACTATGTACGTGTGCTGTTCTATAGAAAGATGTTTTATAGCATGAGTCCATCTTGTCTTAACATTAATCTAAATACAATATTTAAAGGCAAAATATGTCTTTGTTTATAAGGTCCAATTTCTTAGTCTGGTTATTATAAGTCGATGTTGAAGTATTCTTTGTTATCTGAGTATGAATTCAAGTGAAGAGGATTAAGTTATTAATCAGAATGATAACACAATAACAGAACACACTACAAAACACGATTATGACCTATTTGTTGAAATGTAGGCCTACGATTAATTGATTCAACGATCGGAGCGACAATGGCAGATGAAGCCGCGGCCTTAAACTATAAGCTATCTGACATCGACATCTACAGCAACAGCTGGGGTCCGTCCGACAATGGACAAAGCGTTGCACCATTGCCAAGCGTCGTAAACGCAGCATTCAAGGAAGGCGTGGAAAAAGTAAAAACCTTAAACCATGTTTGGGCAAACCTAAAGCAAAATTCAAAATAACAGGGAAGCTGCAATCGACTCCATGTTAGACCCTCACCAAAATATCAATTTTTTTCAAAATATTTATTTAAAAATTATAGATGATTTTTGTATAGAATCATTAAACTAGTAAATAGGATAAATACATTATAACAACTTCTCTACGTCTTGACTATCTTTCCAGACTCTTTCCAGACTTATACATTTTAGAGACTCTTGCTACCTGTTATGTCGATATATATTGTTTCCCGAATATGTCACAAAAGATGCGTTTGAAGGTGGTTATTCTTTAGAAACTCCCCGATTTTAAACCATCCGAATATTATCCTATTTAACAAGCAGATCAAAATACTGGCCGATACGGCTCTGCAGGAAAGCGTAGGCAACCATGAAATAATCAAATAAGGAATTATACAATCCAGTTTACTTCTAAGTTCAAGAGTTTTGAGGTAAAGAGTTGAACACTTATTACCGGTAAGTATTGTATTGAATGAATTATAAATAAATATAAATATAAAAATACAAATCAATTAATATAATAAATAAATAAATATATCACTCTATACGTTTTGCATGAACCTTTCCAAGGCGGTGAGTCCAGAATTAATTATGTTGATGTATTTGCTTATGAAAACATATTGTGTTCTGTTAATGCTGAACTATCCCTTTTGTGTTATAAATGCTCAGCTAAGTGTGCGGTGTTTTCCCACCTCAAAGAATTCATATTTCTGTCGTGTTGTATGTATTTTCAGTTAATTTACAGGCAAATGGTCATGTAACGTGAATAAAAGACTAGCGGACACGAATTTATCTGCCGATAATTAACAGGGAGTTGCCTTATTCCTATATATTTAATTCCTTCGTATCATAATTTCTAATCGTTTTAAAGAGACATAAACACATATCATGAAACATATCTTAAATTATAGGGCCGTGGCGGCAAGGGCGCCATTTATGTTTGGGCTTCTGGCAACGGTGGTTATTTGGACGATTGTCAGGCGGATGGATATGCGAACAGCATTTACACTATTGCCATAGCAGCCGTTTCTAAATCCGGAAACGTTACGTCGTACTCGGAATATTGCACGGCCGTTATGGCGGCCGCATATAGTGGAGACAGTCGCTCAAATCAAAATAATCAGGACATCGTGAGTTATGATTGATAAAATGATTGAAATCGCCAGTTTAAAGGACAATGTACTGAATCAATATTTTAATTGCGATGCATAACAATGAAACATAATTAACAGTTTTAATAATTTGATTTTCGCTAATGGACATGCGGCTTCGATCAAGGAAATAGTTTAAATTCTTAGAATGAGAACAGACCATAATTGCGTCTGGAATAGATATCTATCTAATCATATGAAGTCAACTTAAATTGAATATACGTCAGCTTCACAACAAACAGGTCGAAAAAGACATTCCCACATCGTAAACACAAACGTGTCCGATATACATTTGGCTCAGTTTGGTTTATAATTAAGTTCAAATGTTTCGTCTAGTTATATTACAAAAACGCGCAACGCGTATTGAAGGCTCATTCCGCTCGTTCAGGATTTGCATCGTTCCTAAATCATGCAGTCTTTCATAAGTTTTAATATGAATACATACTTATATCTTGTACATTTTTGCAAATGTAAATATTGTCAACTTGTGCATTATCAAATATACAACGTATTGTTATTTAAATCGGCGTGTTACGTTTTGTGGGTGTTAAAACCTTTTTGATTGCTTCAATAAGACAAAGTTACAGTTTCAAAATAAACACTTTTTAAGAACACTTACTTTAGAACATGTAAATATTTATCAAAATATACTTCAACATAACGTTTTGTGTTTCCATGTTTTAGACTACGACTGGTCCATCTAACACTTGTGTGAACAACTTCGATGGCACGTCTGCCGCTTGTCCCCTTGCGGCAGGAATCATAGCACTCACATTACAAGCAAAGTAAATATGACGTCATCATGACATTATTTTGGATTATGAACATTTTAATAAAAATAGCTCTTACATGAAAGGCAAATTGTATACTAAACGTCATTATGGTGTTTTAACATAACACTTAAAGAAGGTATTCAGCGTCCTTGTGCTTGAGTAATGGTATATGTATTCAACGTTTACATAGTTAGAGAGTAAAATCTTGTTTTTAAACATACTAGGAGAACAAATACAATTTATCCCAAACTCAGCAAAG
The DNA here is from genome assembly GCF_020536995.1 of Dreissena polymorpha. NCBI lineage: Eukaryota > Metazoa > Mollusca > Bivalvia > Myida > Dreissenidae > Dreissena > Dreissena polymorpha. Next base: position 74,029,261 of record NC_068361.1, on the reverse strand, counting down.
CATGCGTTAAACATGCGCATAGTCAGATTTGGCTCGGAATAAGTATGCAGTATCCACAAAGAAAATGTCATGCTGGTTGCAGAAGTAAATCATAGTTTTTTTTTAACTTAAAGTTGTCAAAGAAGTCTTTTTTTTTCAAGTCAACCTGATTAAATGATTCCTTGCCATGTTAAGGGATAATTGTTGTAACATTGTGAAGCACGAACTGGAAACTGTTCAAGTTAAACTAGAATATGTACGCGAGTTCCGAAATATTGCAAAATCCCCCCCCCCCAAAAAAAAAGTGCGATCTACCTTTCGAAACTTTTTTAGAAAGAAAAACACCGCCCTGTTTTGTTTTATAAAAAAGATTCACTGACTGACACAATCATACATGTTTAAACATGATTAAACATAAAAATAATTCCATACTATTAACGGCACGCCCGAAATGTGAAAGTCAGCGCAAAACTAAGAAGCTCTTCTTTCCTTTGATACGTGTGGAAAAAACCTACATATCTTCGTCTCTGTTACAGCGATCTGAACCATGATGATCTATCGTTACCGCTTATTTGAGCACTTGTGGTAGACTGTTTTGTGTAAGGATGTCTAAATAACTCAAAACCGAAGATCATACCCCTTTGCTACGACTCCATGTCGCTTGAAAAACTTCAATTTGTAACATTTGTCTAGATCGCCTACCCAGTTTTTAACGACAAATTGTGTACCCCAAATACACCAATCACTGGTTCACCCTAGGAAACGAACTGATAGCGTTTAAACAAGCCCCAGATTCTTATGCAATGAAGCTACAATAAAAAAGTTCAAACTACATGAAACTTCTTTTGTTAAGAATTGTTTGAGCCGTCTTAGTGCATTTTCTAACATTCGAAGAAATGTATCCCCATAATCCTTTTTGTGCTAAATATCGTTCAATCGTTCATAGATATAAGTCTTCTTTTCCAAATGAAATATGCCCACTCGTCTCATCTTTATCTATACGTCGAGAAATTAGCGTGACTGTGGAATCAGTCTTGCCGTCTAATCCTGCATTATATTATGAAGATTCTTTGCAAAATGTTAATCAAACTACATGGTTACATGATATATTTAATGACTTGAAATTAATCATGCAATATCAAAGCTTAAACAAGTTTGAAAACCTTTCGTAAGTGTCGATGATCTTTGTTAAAATAAAGTTCATAATATGTAGTTGATATACCATTTGCCGGACTTTGATTAGATTTTAAACGTTGTGAAAATGTATTCAAAACTCCGCACTGGCTCCTTGTTGTTTCAGTAACGCCCTCACGTGGAGAGATATTCAGCACATGATCGCAAAAACATCTGTAACAGATGGGCTGAATGACAAGTTCATTACTAACGGGGCTGGAAAAAACGGTACAGTTGTCCAATTTGACTCACCATTTAAAACTGACTCAGACTTCATATGGAACGCTTTGTATTTTTTACCAAATGGGGTAAAAACTATGACTTGCCGGGTTTTATCATGTTACAGCCTTCAATACGATTAACCTTACAATTAAAAGGGATCAACCTGCATTAGTATATACGAAAAGATGTAATGAGGCAATACATTGTCATGTATAAGGTTAATCTTTGAATAGCCCAATTATGTAGCAACGATAGAATAAACAGCAATTTACTATCCAATAATACGAAAGGTATTTAAATAACTCCGGTTAGGGGAATTGAACACGATCAGAAATTTCCAGATGACAGTTTCACATGCATTCATTATACCATGCACATAAATCTCAATAGTCTTTATTGATAGTTTGACTGCAGTTGGCCGAAATACCGAACCATTATCTTTATCTTAGCCCCCTTAAGAGGGTCAATCCAGAATGTCTTAAATATATGTATGTATCCAGAATACATATACACTGTACATATAATATAAAACAACTTTCGAAGCGAAAACTGAGGAGGTTCAAACTATAGGGACTGAACACAAAAGACTAATAACATTTGCGCGCATTGTAACGTTCAATAATATATCACGTCATATGCATACATTTGTGTGTGTGTGCACGTGTGTGTGTGTGCGCGGGTGTGTGTGTGTAGGTGTGTGTGTGTGTGTGTGTGTGTGTGCGTGCGTGTGTGTGCGTGTGTGTGTGTGTGTGTGTGTGTGTGTGTGTGTGTGTGTGTGTGTGTGTGTGTGTGTGTGTGTGTGTGTGTGTGTGTGTGTGTGTGTGTGTGTGTGTGTTTGTGTGTGTGTGTGTGTGTGTGTGTGTGTGTGTGTGTGTGTGTGTGTGTGTGTGTCTGTGTGTGTGTGTCTGTGCGCGTTTCCGTATATGCATGTTTTAAAAACTTAAAGACGTATTATTGGGTATGAATATCTAAAATATATTTACGTAGAAGCCCATAAACCCTCAAATTCAACGAATATTTTGTACATTATTTTAAAAAATGTTTCTTAAAGCAATAGCCACAATTTCAACGCTCGTTGTGGTCTGGTAACATATATTTTACGAGATATGGCTTCATGTATTGCTATAAGTAACACGGATTTTTTATGGTTGAACTTTATTTTATGATTTTTTTTGCGAAATATTCGTTAAGTTTTAGAATGTATGTAACTTGACAGAATTACGGATATTAACTTTCAGTGAGTTCATATTTCGGCTTCGGCCTGATGAACGCAGAGAATATGGTAGATGCTGCCGTCAGTTGGAAAACAGTACCGCCTGCTATCTCGTGCTACAAATCCACGACAGTGTGGAAGTAAATAATTTACTTGGCAGTTGCTACTTATCCAGATGCGCGTGAACCTAAAACCATGATGTATACGATTTAGAAAACTGATTTCAATACTTGTATGACCGGGCACTTTCATCTAAAACTGTAAGGCCGACTATTTTGTAAAATAATACAAAATCCAAAACATTCTCAATTAAAGATGTTAAGTATCATCATATTTCAGGGTAAACATAATTGGCAGCACGATCACAGATAGAGTAAACCTCAGCCCATGTAAAGTTCTCTACACGGAACACGTGACCATAAAGGTGACATTTCAGTCCACATACAGAGGAGATACAATTATATTTCTGAAATCGCCCAACGGCACTGAAGTGGTAGTTTTGAGGTAATCCATATATCTTTTTTATTTCATTTTTCAATGCCTGTGTCCGCTTTTGATATGTTTGTTTTACAGAAAATCCCTATTTAAACATGTATATGGATTACATTAAAAATGAAATATATAACATGCACGCTATCAAATGACCAATAAGTTTGCATATGGTGATCTGCATGTCAGTCTGAAATCTGATTTCGCTGTGTTTGAATACCGTGAATCAAAGCAAAGTCTCTTTATTAGAGGGTAACTAGCATGCAAGGCTCAATCAGGTAAAATAAACATTTATTTCATTTTTTTTCCTAATAAAAATCAGTTAATAAACATGCAATTTCAAACCGCTTTTTCACAAGATCATATCATTGTTTTAATATTTTTTTTATAGCAATCGGAACAATGACGACGACGCTAAAAAGCTTACTTGGAGCTTTATGACAGTCCATTTCTGGGGTGAAAGCGCCGCAGGCAATTGGACAATGACTCTTTTTGATCTCACCGAAAGTAATGGTAAGTATTCAGTGCCATAGTTGCGAGTTCAACTGTAAATGCACAATTACTGAAACATACACATTTGAGCGCGTTTGTATTTTTAATCACTCTCTTATTTGACTTGATTTATTTGCTTATTTTTTTCTCTTAATTGATGCTATATTGGCATTTTATTGGTTCAACGTTGGATTATATTGTAAATCACAAATAAACAAAGCCATACTTGAATATATACTATGCACATGTACCAGTTATGTACACATGTCCGACCGATGTATATGTTCATTATCATCTTAACTAGTCATAGCGAGTTAAACAAAATGACTCCTACTACAAATACTAATACTAATCATACTACTATTACTACACAAACTACTACTACTACTACTACTACTACTACTACTACGACTACTACTACTACTACTACTACTACTACTACTACTACTACACTACCTACTACTACTACTACTACTACTACTACTACTACTAACTACTACTAACTACGACTACTACTACTACTCTACTACTACTTACTACTAACATACTACTACTACTACTACTACTACTACTACTACTACTACTACTACGACTACTCCTACTACTACTACTACTACTACTACTACTGACTACTACTACTACTTACTACTACTACTCTACTACTACTACTACTACTCTACTACTACTACTACTACTACTTCTACTACTTCTAATACTACTACTACTTCTACAGTACTACTACTACTACTACTACTACTACTACTACTACTACTACTACGTCGACTACTACTAACTACTACTACTACTACTACTACTACTACGTACTACTACTACTACTACGACTACGACTACGACTACGACTACTACTACGAAGGACGACCACTACTACTACTACGACTACGACTACGACTACGATACTACTACTACTACTACTACACTACTACTACTACTGACTAGACACTACTACTACTACTACGAGACGACTACTACTACACTACTACTACTACTACTACTACTACTACTACTACTACTACTACTACACTACTACTACTACTACTATACTACTACTACTACTAGACCACCACTACTACGACGCTATAAGGACTATACTACTACTACGGACAACAACAACTACTACTGCTACCATAACAACTTCTACTTCTACTATCACACTACTACTGCTACCTCCAACTATCACTACTACTAATCTATACAACGACTACTAATATACTACTACTAACTGCTTCTACTGACTACATTACTCTGCTAGTACTACTATTACTACTACTACTGCTACTATAATACTACTAATACTAATACTACTACTACGTTATTCTACTACTACGCTACTACTACTACTTCTACTCCACTACTACTATTATATTACTACACTACTACTACTACTACTACTACTACTACTATACTCTACTATACGACTACTACTAATACTACTACTACGACTACTCTACTATACTACTACTACTACTACTACTACTACTACGACTACTACTACTACGACTACGGCTACTACTACTACTACTACGACGACGACTACGACTACGACACTATACGACGACTCTACTAACGACTACGACGATATACTACGACTACTACTACTACTACTACGCTACTACACACGACTACTACTACTACGACTACACGACTACTACTACGACGACTACTAGAGACTACTACGACTACTACTCTACTACTACTGACTACTACTACTAACTACTACTACGACTACTACTACTACACTACTACTACTCTAAGACAACACTACTATCTACACTACGCTATCTACACAAAACACACAAAACTACTACTATTACAATTACTACTTCTACTACTACTACTACTACTACTACTACTACTACTACTACTACTACTACTACTACTACTACTACTACTACTACTACTACTACTACTACTACTTTTACTTCTCCTACTTCATGATTTTTTTTTAGTTATGAACCTATACGGATGGGAAATTACAGTGTACGGCACCGAAACAGACCCATCAAAAGGAATGCCGTCAGGTATGTATGTTTTTTTATTTCCTATGCTTTTGTAGATCCTGGAAGTTTTTCTTTTCGTAAATTTATCTACCGTCAAATTCGGGTTTAGATCTCCTTTAAAATTCTTGAGAAATACTCATTTAAGCTTTCCTTTTTTTCAGAAAGTGATTCGTATTTAAGAAGGCAGATTCTCTAGTAAATGTGGGGTTTGTAGATACAAGGTCTTGGTCACTTGGACCAAATATGTAAGAATATTTTCCGCTAAATATTCTGAGAAATATTATTTTCAAGCTTTCACATTTCCGATGATCATAATTGAAAAAGGCGCATTTTGATATTAGTTTAAAAGGACGTCATAGTTGAACGTCACATGTGTTACTTATTTTACCGTATTAACATTTTGTGAAGTACTCCCATGGTTATTTTCTTTATATGATTAGGCATAAAGTAGGCCATAAAGGTAAAGGCCTTGTGATTCATAAATTAAGCTTTCTTTTCCACGTGTTATTGTCACAGACAAGACCCTATTTATTTCGAAATCAGTAGCTCCGTATATATGTTATTGTAATAAGTGTTTGGTAAGTATAAACATCGATTTTGAGATTAATATGTTTAATATAAAGGGCACTTGTTTCAGTTATTTAAAATTAGTTTTGAACACACTTACAGAATTATGGTGCACACTGACTGATAATTTTTGTTTGAACTTTTTGAATAATGAGTACCTTGTCTTTGATAAACAAATCACATGTCCTATAACATCTCATGGACACGCTCATTGTAGAAATTAAGCATATTTTTTATTTACTTCAGAGTTTATTTACATAGTTTTCATTTACTTTTTAAAATTGTTTATGAACCGTTGTTGTTTATGAATCAATCGATTTCCATGTTCGTGATGAAAGATCTCTGATATAAGTTTTGACAATTGTTGACCATCATCTGTTCATGTCCATATTCCCAGGCTCAAAATCAATAAGGTTATTTACAAACGTGAACATATAGTTTAAGTAGCAGATCAAACATAATGACGAAGTTGCAACTTGCATGAAATAATTATTCTTATGAACATTTTGCCGACCTAATGGGACAACTTGCATTTAAAACAATCAAATTATATCTTTTCGTGAATTTGTATTGCATCAATCCATATACCATTGCTGTTTATTCCTCTGCAGTTAATTCAAGTGTAAATTATCTTATGCCTTTTACTCTCCTCATGGACGGTTTCGGCTATAGTGTACTATCGACATGGATAGTAACTTGTACGGTGTGCTATCGACATGGATAGTAACTCGTGCGGTGTGTAATCGACATGGATAGTAACTCGTGCGGTGTACTATCGACATGGATAGTTACTCGTACTGTGTTTTATCCATTCGAGCAAAGAATTTTCGAATTATGTAAATGCATTTCGTAAATAAGAAACAGTTAACAACAAAAACATTATTTGCATTTTCCAGAGCACATGACAATGTTGTTTGTTTATCTGTTAAGTACTGTGGCTTTTACTCGGTGCTTTTCCAATTTTTTAAATACAATAACTGTTCTGTTTATTAACGATGTTGATCTGTGTTTCACACATGTGTTCATGTATGCACAAAGTTTTGTTGTGTACATATGTAGTATGTGATGTAATTTGGAAATTACAATCGTTCTGTACTCACGACCATCTTGTACACCTTCGCCGCATCTTGCATCATGTTATGTGCACTTATCAATTTATCCTGTTATTACGTCATTTTATGCTTATATATTGCTCACAGAGTCCTCGTCTACGGACATTGGCCCTATTGTCGGAGTCGTCCTCGGCTCTGTCGTAGCGTCGTTATTTTTGGGATAGTGATTTACATCAGATGACAGTCGATTGGTAAAATGAAGATACAACTCTCTGCCAACAAAGATGCCCAAAGCAGTGCTGGATTGACAAATCATTCTTTTTATTGACATATTGCTGTCTCTGTGGCAGTAATACTGGAGGCTTATCCGTTACTTTGACTTGTGGCGCTTTTTTGAACTCATCTTGTACCACATTCCATCTTCCGCCAATCATAAACGCGAAGTGATTATTGACTACATATTGCAGAAAACGGAATGGTACTGATTAACATTAAGCTCTTTTGTCATTAACTGAAATTTAAAGTATTTTTTTTAAATATTAAATGTGAATTTGTACAAAACAGCTATAAAATCAGTTGATTTGGACGTTTGTGCTGTGTGATTGTATTTTAGCACAAATGTTTCTCTGCGTGTGTCTGTTATTTGTGTAAAATAATTTTTTGCACAAACGCATTATCTTAAGGAATATTATTACTGGAAATGAATCCTTATATTTGATGTTAACCTAAACACACTTTAATGCTTAAGAGATGTTGCGGTTGTTTGATGAGTTAACGGTTGTTTATAAATGTAATTATTAATGTAGATTAAAATTCTTGTTTATGCCTAATATAAAAAAGTGTGATGTGTTGTGATTTGGTAAATACAGAGAAAAATGTCTGTTGTCTTGTCATTATTTTTGCATAAATTACATCGTGTTCCCTTACCTGAATATTTGTATGATGACACAGGAACAAGAAAATTAATACCATTAAAAAGTAACTAGAATGTGCCCTGCTGATTACGGAAATAGCTTTCAGGATGCAGCTTGTTCTGGATGAAAGTTACTGCTTCAGTACCTCTACAACAATTGAAATGTTTTTAAAAAGTGAGATTGTTTATGTAGTGGAGCGATCGGGGAAAAATCAAAACGCTACGTGGGTGTGACAAAGTCCGCTAGCCCTATTCAAAAGTTCAAATTTTTAGAAAAAGTATTATTAATGTTATCCGTTTTCCAAACCAACTTGTACTTAGTTTTAATAAACAATAACAACATGTGTTTTATTTTCTATTTTTGTACAAAGGCGTTTTCTGTAAAAAAGGTAGATCGGAAAACCGTGTTAAGCTTATTCTGCTAATTATCTACTTGTTATTAAAATTCAGCCTTAAAAATAAACGTTATGTTTTCATACGTGATGGAAATGTCTTAGTACACCTCTTAATGTTTGTAAGATAGTTCATTTGAGGGAAAGAATAAATGCGCTTTCCGAACGCCGTGATATTAATGGATTAGTACTATTAGACGTTCACTTGCGTGCTGTAATTGCTGTTTTCCTTATTTGACGCGATGAATCGAATATATCTTTGAAAGCATGCGGGATCTCGAATTGCGCATACGGATTATAATACATAGGTTCTCCTCGTGTCATTTCATTACAATATTGGTGTTGTATGGCCCAAATAGGACTTGACATTGAGGTAATCGCCGGATCAGTACGAGAACAAATTGTGAATTTGTTGATAAACGTATCTGAAATAATCAAGACAAATAGAAATATAATGGCCTTTTGAAAATTACCTTTTTAAAATACGTATTTTGATATAATATTAGATTTCAAGGACGATAGCAAAATTAGGCCTGCACACATAGATTGTAATTGTAAGAAATATTTCATATATAACGGCCAAAACTACTTAACTTCATTTGACGCTATAAATAAAATACACTAGTTCAGCGCTATATCCACGTCTAACGGTCGTGGGTGGAAAGTAAATTCACAGCCAGCACCTGAAAAAGGTTCAAGGACAGTCTCGCAGTCCAGTAGCAATGTCAGACCTATTAAAGGTCAATCCAAGGCAACAAAGGAAAGCTGGTTATGAACAGAACTGAACAAACAGTTAGTAAGAAAAAGACGACATTGTGGAGTGAATCAGTGAAACACCCATTGCTACTATGAAAATCTATCTTCGAACACACATAAGATATACGAATGTCCTCTAGGCATAGCAGGTCACATTTCTTGCCAGAGACGATTATGTTCTACCGGTTTGTATCGGTCGATCAACACGAGGAATGTGAGGTCGGCAAAATCGACCATCGGCGAGTCCGAAATATGCTCTTGTTGGCGAAAATATTGCGACCTTGGAGTTTTCACAGCGTGGCTTCTTCTTCTACAGCGTCCGCAGTGAGATATTACGATTAACTATTGGTTGGCTTCTTGCAAAATTATTTATTGAATTTTCTTTTGGATTCGCATTGTTATAAATGCGTATTTAGAGCAACTGAATGTTGCTAAGTATATAGTTTAACTTCTTCTGATATGAAACATATATTATACATAACATGTATTTGATTTTTGTTTTCTAGATTTAAGCCCTGTATTGTTATGACCTTATTGTAGTAATGCCATACATGCTACACGATAATGATAGGTTGCAAACCAATCTGCAGCATCCGAAGGGTATATAAATGCGTTCTACCCTGCGTTTAAGCGACATTTTTAACCCGAAACAATATGTTAATTCGTTTAATAAACATAAAAAGTAAGAACTAAAGTATTGTATTATACTTATAATATTCAAGAGGGAATATATACTGAATTAATTAATTAATTATTATTACTGAATCGATATCAAAAACTAGATATGATCATAAGGTAAAATGAGTTTATTTATTCGAAAATCATATGCTAGAGTTTACTGCCAGCGTAAAACTGAAATTTACTAAGACTGCCTAAATAGAACTTTTCTCGCTTATTGTACCAGTTTTTTTAAACGATAACAACTTAAGAACATATAGAGCAGTGATGCCAAATACTTAGCAGAAGTTTATACATGTCCTTTGCGAAGGTTTGGCTTGAGGTACATGTATAGACACTTTCGTCCATTTGGGTACATAAGTCGCCGTGGCCTAGTAGATATGATAAATACCGAGCGACCGGGAGGTCACGGATTGGATCCGATCCCGATTATAAAAGCGTTCTTTAGACATCTTCAAAGATACTAAATCTTTCTGTGAATAAATACACATATGAACAGTTTCAACCAATCGATTACCTCTATTGTAAAAATCATATTGTAGCAATTGCGAATAAAACTCCAAATTTAAGACTTGTTTAATCAACCCAGAATTGATTCTTTTTTACCAATAATTGACATATATTCAGCACAACTTCAATGTTAATTTGCTCCGTCGTAGAATCGGTTTTGTTCTTATCGCAACTGATCTCGCAATGTGTTTCTGAAAGTAATTGCAGTGTACGCTCTCAGAGTGTAGCTGATAGGTTCAATCATGATGAAGCCCATTTGTTACGTGTACTCAATAGTAACATAACACACAAGTGGTCGATGACGTTTCAACATCGTCGTGTTGATAAGCCAGTCAACAATTAGAACATCTACATTCTAAGCAATCACTGTATATACCGTTACACTTTCAATAATCATTAAAAAAGAAGAGTCGCATAAGCGACAATGGTAGGTTTTGTCGACAAAATAATCATACAACATACAACTTGTGTTAGCTACCTCACAGACGCACAAATAAGCACACTACGTTTTAATTTACGTATCAATGCAAACACATTCATTTCTATACATAATATTTCACGTACAAAACGTTTCATATTGCAAAATCGATTTCATAGTCATGGCGTGTGACTTCCTTTAATAATTTAAAAATATTAATATTTTTTCTTCAGCATGTCGTTTAAAGAAAATGTTGAGTCACTGAATATGTACGCAGAACAGTATATTGCTCATATGGTTTTGTGCCTTGACACACGTGAAGAAATAATGATGTAATGCTAAATAGCCTGTCTGAAACATCCAGTACTATTTTAGTCAATAGACATGTGGTGGCTTGTTTTTTTTAAAAACATATTAACTTAATTACATATTATAACTAAACATACGTCCGTAAAACAAGAATATCCCAAGGGACATTCCACTTAATTTAACAAAAAAACTTCCACTTGTTAGTAAACAATGAAGGCAATATGTCATTTTGAAAAAAAACATGTTTACGGATTTTCTTAATTTGAGTTTCAATAATTATTATCAACTAACTAAAACTTCACCATTCAGCAATCTTACATAAGCGCTATGTTAAAATGATTCCAAATTATCGACACAAGTTGTTACCGCCGCTTCATTTTTTATATTAATATTAATTAAGGAACAAATATTTGTTTAAGAAATGTCTAGGTATGAACATTATTTTGCTCGTTCAGATGTAATGCAGGCATTCTTGATTGAAAACTTGAAATGTATTAGGTTAGTTTGTTCATTTACTGCCTGCAATGAAAAAAAGTAATAGAGAACACAAGAAAAAAGGCTAAGAAAATATTTAACATTGAGCTCAGGTACTTTTTTCTCCAACCTCCCCTGACGTTCCTTGTCAAATTAAGATGCTGTTCCTTTCAAATTTAGTTTCTTTTGGATCTATTCAATGCGTTTTAATGATTTTTTCACCAGATTAATAGTAGTAATAGTAGTAATATTTTGCACAAAAACAGACCAATGGTAATAATGCAAATACTATAGACAGAATAAGGTTGTTGTCCCCCCACGTCTTCCTCTCATGTCTCCTATAAAACATGTATGTTATATTGATCGCTAAAATACTTTGCTGGTAACAAAGGTCAATCCTCTGTAAAAGTTAGGCGATAATTATGGTCCCTTGTAACGGATTATTGTGTAAAAATCTATTAACATATGAAGGTTAACTTGACAACTTGATTACTTGTAATGTTTATCTCCAAAACGAAGAAACCGGCATTTGCAAAACAGATAACAGAATATGCCTAAAGTGATTCATAAGAAAATTAAAGGCCTTCTTGTATCTGCCACTTCCTTCAAAAGTTGTTATATTACTTACGGTACGAAGGTTGTTTCCACTACCTTTCAAACTAAGGAAGTAATGCTTCGGCACAATTAAATAAACATCAGGAAACACTTTGTAAAAATAAAATTTATTATTTCACTTCGTTATTGTTCGTGAAGCACTGTTCTTTGAATCTCTTCCTACTTCCTCAG